>NW_006239206.1:140915-171580 GCF_000226075.1 Solanum tuberosum | reverse complement strand
TTAAAATAACAAATCAATTATGTAAAAATACATGTGTAATTCTTATAAAGTTATAATAACTAATTTCTTCAAATAAATAATTAAATGAAAGAAAAAAAAGTAATTAAGAAAATAATATAAATAACACTAATTATGAGATTAATAGCATTGATGAGGAAAGGAACTAAATATGATCATCTTTTTAAATTCTTTTTTAAGAAAATATATATAAACTTTAATTAAAGATAAATAAGAAAAAAAACCTTTAATTAAACATACAAAAAATCAAGACAAAATTAAAGAAGAAAGAAATTAGAAGAATAATGACATTGAAATAAATAATATCTAATTTTCTCTCTTTTTAAATCACAAAATAAATTTTTGCTTGTTCTCCTCCTAATTTGATACGAATTCCATAAATAGAATGATTTTTTCTCCGAATAATTTTTCTTACCCTTTCAAACACTAATCAGACTTCTTATAAATTTCTCAACCACAATGAATTTTCTCTCCTTGTAGGAGGAATAAACATTTTTTCAAAAAGTCTTTTATTTTGAAAATAATTTTTTGTTACATAATCTCTTTCTTTACATCAATGTCTTCACAAGAATAATGAGATATTCTCTCTTTCTCTTTTGTTAAAAAAGTCACATGACCTAGAAATTTGATGGACATCTTAGCGACAAAAGTTGATACCATATATTGATCATTATCGTCAGAAGAAGAAGAGCCAAAGTGAAGAAATTTGTTCTTATTTGTTACAAATGCTCAACTATTTTGTTTTTATTTTATAGGCTAAATAATTATAAACAGTTATAAAAAATGAATAGTTTTTATCTTTTCATCTTCCATTTTCATTTACTTAAATCTATATTAGTGTAATGGATGTTATAAAGGGCATAATTAATCGGGTATGACATAAATACTTTTTTTTTAAATACAAATAAAAAATACAAAACACAGATAAAATGTCAAAAAAAGGAAAAAAAAAGATGAATACAAATACTGGTCATAGAGAGATGCCACATCAAATTGTCAATATTCAGCTTTATATATACATATATAGGTTCATGTCCTTAGATGTTATTTTATTACTTTAGCTGGCATCGACATTTTTGTAAATCTGATATCTACTTTGGAACATTTTATAATGTGGCATAGGCTGACAATTGAGATCATAAATTTAAAATAATAAAATTTAATTTATTATAATACTAATATCAATATCATAAAGATATATATATATCATTTAAAAAATATATAAAAAGTATTATAAATTATAATAATTAACCGCTTTTTAAAACAAATTCATATAACTAATTTGATTTACACTCCAAAATTCATAGGTGTCACATAATTTACACATTAATTCTTCATTACTTAATATATGTAATTATATCAATGACATATAAATTGAAATAAAAAAATTACATATTTTATTTGAAAATCACGTAATAGTACTATAAGGTATAATAATTAACAACTCAACATATTTTAAAATTTTAGTTGACTCTCCGAATTCCATATGTCTCATGTAATTGAGACAGAGAAAAACATATATTGGTTTAAAATTAATAAAAATATTATAAATTATAATAATTAACAACTTAAAATTTATAAAAAAAAACCTTTAAAATTTTTTAGTTGGCTCTCCAAATTCAATCGGTATTACAATAATTAAAACATAGAAATTAACATAAATTGGACTCCTGCTGACATTTATGTTTCCTTTTTCTAAATTTTCTCTTTTATACTTTATATAAATAATTTTTTTTATGTAAAAAGTATAATAAATCATAATAATTAATAGCTTAAAATATTTCAAAACATATAAACAGTTTTTGTTAACTTTCAAAATTTCATCTATGCCGCATAAATTGAGAGAAATATAGATATATAGATATTTTAAGTTGCTAATTATTCTGAGTTATAGTACGTTTTATGTAATTTTCATATATATTACTCGGTCCTGATTTATGTGATACAAATGAAATTTCAAAAGTCAATGAATTTTTTATAAGTTCTTTTTTATATTAACTTGTTAATTATTGTGATTTCTAATATATTTACGTAAAACATACTCTAAATACAAATAATTAGCAACTTAAAATATATAAAAACATACTAAAAAATTGATTCACTTCAAATTTCATATGTACCACATAAATTAAAACAGAAACAGTAACATATATTGGGCCCCGTGCTGGCACGGGGTCCTATATCTAGTATATATATATATCATATTTTAATTTTATATACATTAGATAACAAATTGTCAAATCATTTCTTAAAACAGAAAAAGTATGAATTAAACATACACTATACAAAAAAAAAAAAAGCAATAACTTAATTGCCACTAAATATATTTTTTTAGAAACAATTACTAGTGTAATGACAATTATATTTTAGCATTCTTTCTAGATTCCGCTAAAGCCTATAACGACATTGGATTTAATGGCAATTAAATAATATCGATTAAGATTTTAGCACTTCTTATGAATATACAAATTTACTGTTGCTTGAAGCTATTTTTATTATAATTGGTAGTTGTGTGGGATTTTAAGGCTTTAATGAATCTTCGTGGAGTTGGAAAAAGGGTATTACAAACATTAGTTTTAATTTTGGATAAGTTAATATTTGGCCACTCGTCAAAAATAATTACAATCGCTAGCCATATATATATATACAAAAAAAAAAAAAAAGTTTGCCGATTACGTATTATTTTTGGGGAACTTTCACATATAGCCACTCAAAAATAGCTCAATTACTCTCCATAGCTATAGTTTGATAATTACAATTCGTAGCTACATGATATAGGGAGGAGAGAGGCGAGCGAGACTGGGAGAGATAGGAGAGAGGCGAGAGAGAGGGGGCAAAGAGTAGGAGAAAGGTGAATTGTATATGTATATAGGTTAGATAATTGTATATTATACATATGTATTTGTATATATGGCAAGCGAGATTGGGAGAGGGAGGAGAGAGGCGAGCGAGATGGAGGAGAGAGGCGAGCGAGGGAGGGCAGAGAGTGGGAGAGAGGTGAATTGTATATGTATATAGGTTAGATAATTGTATATTATACATATGTATTTGTATATATGGCAAGCGAGATTGGGAGAGGGAAGAGAGGGGCGAGCGAGATTGGGAGAGGGAGGAGAGAGGCGAGTGAGATTAGGAGAGGGAAGAGAGAGGCGAGTGAGAGGGCAGAGAGTGGGAGAGAGGTGAATTGTATATGTATATAGGTTAGATAATTGTATATTATACATATGTATTTGTATATTCTGGCGAATTATACATATACAAATGTGGCTAATTATACAAACTCGAAGTCAGCCCGCGTAATTAATGTATAATGTTAGTCGTGAGTGCTAATTATACCAAACTATAGCTATGATGAGTAATTAAGTAGTATAAGTTTGCTTAACTGCGTAATTTTCCCATTATTTTTCTCATCTAATTTTGGTCAACTCCTTGAAATGGGCCAAAAGAAAACAAGATACCCTTTAAAGGTTGCTTGAGGGAGCCCAAATAATGGCCCAACGCTATTTAAAATTTTAGCCACTTTTAAAAAATTATTTACAATTTAGTCAGATTTGACGAACTTCATAATATTCTTTGGACCTTCAGATCAAAAGTTTTGAATTATTAGAACCTAATTTAAGATCGAAAGCTCGAAGTTTCAAACTTTGTATCAGATTTGAAATTGTTTAAAAAGCGGCTAAACTTTAAAAGTATTATCGACTATTCTTTAAATAACGATCATAAAAATGGTTGTTTTTTGCACTTAACCCTGTCGTCTTTTTTTTTTGGTCACTATGTTAGTGCTTTTTGGTAGCTTTTATTTGACGTGCAATTGATCTTCAATATTTCATTAAATGTATTCAAGTATAGTTTGTTAGGAGAAGTATAAGTTATTTTCAAAAGGAAAAAAGTATATATTTTCTTTATAAGTTCATTATTAATAGGGAAAATTATGTGTATAAGCAAACATATACTAGTTAATTAGTTAATATAGCTATAGTTTATCTTAATTACAATTCGTGACCTATTTTTATCTATAATTACATGGCTCAACTTTTTAGTTTTGTATAATTAGCACGTTTCTATAATTCAGAATTGTATAATATAATTTATATAACTTTTGTATAATTTGGAATTTGTATAATTGCTTACATTTCTGATATTTGTAATTGTATAAATTTGTTATTTCAAATTTATACAAAAAACACTTAATTATACTGTCATGACCGAGCCTACACCCTGGATGTGGCCGGCACTCGAGAATCATTGATGGTCCCCAAGCGAACCCTCATCCTGTCTAACTACAAGCAGAAAACTAACTCAAGCATACAAAACTTAAAACTGGATAAAATTCATAGAACTCAAATACCAAGCTTTAACTCAAATGATTAACTCTTAATATAGATAAATTATTCTACCATCCAAAAATAGGCAACTCAAGTCTTTAAAACATTTAACAAAATAAATGAAACAGACTTCTCAAACTCTAATGTCTATCTATGAAGCCTCTAAATGACAAAGATGGAAGTCGGGACAAGACCCACGACATCCTAACAAAACTGAATAGTAAATGGAATCCTCTGAAAGCAAGAAGGCTCACCAAAGCTAACTCGAACTGCAAGTGGTATCAACGAAATGCCTATTGATGACCCTAGCTACCTGTATCTACATCATGAAACGATGCAGGCCTAATGACGTCAATACATGGAATGTATGAGCATGTAAGGGGAATTCTAAAGCATAAACATAACCTTGAACTGATGGAAAAGAAACATACTTACCTCTTCTCAACTCACTCAACTCAACCCAATAAATACAGAAGTACTCAAGGATAATATACTCAACTCAGAAATAAGGTACTCAACTCAATGAAGTAGGGCTCCGCTCAACAATAAGATACTCAACTATGAATACTCAATTTAAGATAAAGCAACAATAAAATATGCAATATATGGAAATCTTTTAAAACAGTCGATAGCAACTCAATGTATTGAAGAATACAAGAATAACTCAGTTTGTATATAAAAATACAATATAACTCTGTGGGAGATTCTCTAACCGACAACCATCACTATGAGCTATGTGATGATACAACGTCTATCTCACGCTGCCAGAACTATCCTGTACTTTGCCAGGGTATAGAACCTACTACTAAGTGGATCCACTAGTTTATGCTAAAAGCATTAAGGAATTATCTAAAAAGTATGAATCTTTCTACCCACGTTGGCTACGTAGTTTATGAGGACTTTGAGTTATCTGAACTCGTCCCTATATCGATGCTCAATACTACTCCCAAAATGTAACTAGCTCATATGTTTAAAAACATAACTCTTTCTGTGGTTTGAGATTATTTCTCAAAAATCTTTCTCTTAAAAGAGATGGTACTCAAAACTACTCAAAAACTCTTTTAGAAATTGATGTTTCCTCTCATCTTAAATGTAAAAACATTTACTTTTGGGAATACTTAGTTCCCATATATCATTTTATAGAAAATGAACTTAGTTTTACTCTTCCTCAAACTCAAATGCTCCAGTCTTAAAACAAGTTATAAATAATTGTAAAAAACTTCTCAAAATAGAGTTCATGTCGAATTATGGACGTGAACGACTCAATTCAACGTTTTTAATAACCATACATAGAACTCAATACTCAGAATTCAACAACTCCAGAACTCAAGGATTCAATGATACTACTCATCTCGAAATATTCGACTCAAAGGGTTCATGTGGAATTATGGGAATGAACATCTCAACTCTAGGATCTTCATGGGTAACATGTAAAATCCTGTGATTAGAAATATAATCTCAAAAGGATTTGAAACTCAATACTTAAGACTTAGAACTTGAAGATACTACTTCTCTCAAAGATACTCAAATTATAGAGTTCATGCGGAATTTATGGGGACGAAAGACTCGACTCGAGGGTCTAAATAACAAAATAGAATTCATGTGTACGACTCTTCTCAGTCTCGTACTTACTTCCTTAAAGCTTTAGCTCAAATCGATAGTTGATCACAAATGATTCACAATTTAGCTCAAAGACTTTCTTGAATCCTACTCTTAACTCTTTCTTGAATTTGAATTATGAATTCAAGAGTTTTGATTCATGATATGAAGGATCTTGATGATAATGTAGACTCATGAATACATTTTGTTCATTCTCATACTCACTTACTCGAGTCATGAAACAAGTTATTAGAAATTGTAGAAGACTCCTCAAAAGACTCAAAGGGACTTTTCCAAAATACTCAAAAAACTTCCAAGGCTTGACTCTTAACTAGATCTTGAATTTGAATTATGATACGAAGGATATTGTGATGATTAAATGAGGTTTAGATAGTTAATCATGAGAAACGTTTGAAAAACAATGTCTGAGGAGCAAGTCCGCGATGCGGAGATGAATTATAATATTTGGTCGCAAAATAAATTTTGAAATAGTGAAGTCCGCGTTCTCTCCGTGACGCGGAGAGAGAAATTTCTCTCTAGGGGAGTAAGTCCGCGACACGGACTTGGGCACCAATTTCTGCTCGATCTTCTCTTCTTCTCCCAAACCCGATTCAACTCATACCCACTGAAATTCAAAGGTAAAAACTGTTGAATTCCTATAACCTAGAACAATTTTAGCAAAACTCACTCAAGAACTATCAATTTACTCAACCCTTTAACAAAATCTTTGCCTCAAGAACTCAACCAAACATCAAGATTCAAGAACGAATAACAACTCTTCAAGAAACTCATCAAGAACTTAATTTCTCAATCTCTAGAGATGAATTCGATAATGTAAGACATGATTGGCGTGTGGGTGAATGAACCCAACACTATGAAAACTTACATACCTCTTAAGGATCAAGCCTTTGGTGAAAATCCGCAACAAAACTCAAAAATCTCGATGAACACCTTGAACCTTCCCTCTTTTCTCTTCTTGAACTCTCTTCTAAAACCCTAAGCGTAGATTAGGATTATAAAACTTAACCAAATTAGTTTAGACTCCTAAAACCTTACTAAAACATAATTAAATCTGATTGGGTAAGGAAAAAACCAAAATACCCCTCATATTTTCGGGTAACTTTCCTTAACTGGACAGACAAATTTCAAACGGGCATATCTAACTTATACGAACTCAAAACTTAACAAACTTGATGATGTTGGAAAGATAATCCAAAGACCTTTCATTTGATATTTTATGGGACACCTAACTCATCATGTACTGAAAGTTATGGTTGTTTGAAGTTGATCCAAAACTTAAAAGAACTTAGGAGGGACTTGAATGAATTTCTCTTTAGTTCTTTTTGAAACTCAAGGTGCTACATCTGGTGACCTTATAAACACTTAAGAAAATTTTAAATTTCTCGATAAAATTTTACTCACAACAAAGGATGGTTCGAGTCTTAGCTCAAAATGTTTTTCGGGGTGTTACATATACAAATGTACCCGTGAATTATACAAACCTGCGAATTATACAAATTCACGAATTATACAAACGTGACAGCTTAAACTGTAGCTACAACCCGTAAATATGCAAAGTATAGATATGGAGCATAATTAAGTTTATTATAGTGGCTATTTGCAAAAGTTCCCTGTAAAAAATATTGTCAAAAGTGTTTTTCAAATTGATTAGTCAAACTCAATCGATGTTATTCAAAAATATTTTTTGGTAACTACTTCTAACAAAAGAATACAATTTAAAATAAGCTGATTTCAAAAGTTTGATCGAACAAATTATTAATCTGATACCAAATAATATATATTTTATGGTCAAATTTCTTAGTCCATTGAAGTGATTGAGGTATATATTATGAATAGATAGGCATCATTGGACAAACATAAAATTAAAACAAAAGATTATTGGACCTATCTAAAAATTGCTAGTATAATAATATCATTTACATCACAAAATTCATAAAATTGACAATACCACATCTAAGATATGAAAATGTTTCGAATCATAGAGTTGGAGAGATAAATACAACAATTACACAACACCAACTTAGGCAAATTGACATCACCTATGTTTCACTAATAGAGACTATACAAACCCACACTTCGACAAAAAATTAATAAGAGACCATCACACTACACTAAGCTTCGCCCGATCGAGGAGTGTGGTGGGATGAACGTATTTTTCATTTCTTAACAAGTTTCTTAAAAAATAAGAATTTTTTTTTTTCTAATTAAAATAGCGAAAATAAATTTTATAAGTAACATTTAAAGTTCATTGCTTTTTCCCACCAACCCAACCCCCACCTCTTGATTATCCCATCTTCTATCACACTCTGAACCCCGTCTGACGTCTCTTCACCCTCATAATAATTTATTAGATTACATATAAATACTTAATAAATAATATTTTTTGATTACTGACCAAACATTTGAAAAATAAATAAATTAAGAAATTGATTTGTTTTTCACGAAAAAAATATTTTTCTTCGTACCAAACAGAGGATCTTAAATTCTAACTTGGAAATGGAGAAACTACCCATAGGGAGTAATTCTCTCTTTAATGAGCCCTACATAATATAAGTCTGATTTTTAATTTTTTTTAATCAATAGATACAAATAACATACGTTTAAAAGAAGGTTTTTGATTGAACAACTATTGAGGGGTATGGTGGCCTTAACATGAGCCTTTCTTTCTTAAATCCATACAATGAACCCGTTGCATTTCAAAAATTATAAATTCAAATTAACTTCTATTTTCTTACAATTGTAATAACATATCTTCACTCAATGTCGAAATTATGGGGATTAAATAGGCATAGCTCTATATGATCTATTAATATGAGTTGTGGTGCACTAGTGGGGTTGCGTCACCCTTAACCAGAGGTTTCAGGTTTCAACTTTGGGTATGAATTTTTTTTTGTTGGGAGCGTCACTCCCGAATGGACCTTTGTAGTGGGCGATCCGAATTCAGTCAAGGGTGGGCTCCAAACACCAGATGAGAAACAAAAAAAAACTCTACATGATATAAGAAAGAAGCACAAATTCACGTGAATCCACACCTTTCTACCTTGATAAGCCATCGAAAAAAGTATTTTTTCCTTTTATAAATTTTATGTTGTGTAAATTTAAATCGTTAAATATCGAATATTAGATGATAATAAAAGAAAAAAAGAGGTTTTTTTCAACATTGAACATGAGGATGAAAGGTGGGCAATATACCATTTAAACTTTAGCACTTAACAACCTTATGTATTCTAAGAAAAGTGTTTTGCTGTTAAAAGTAGGAACAAGAGTTCATGGGCTTTGATGAGAAGCAGCTGTCGGACATTTAGCCATGGGGCCCAATGACAACTATTCAAACTATCAAACTTAAATGCCCAATCGTATTAAAATTCGACTATTTTAAATTCGTGGAGTGTAAAACACTATTTACGAAAAAACGCTTACTATCAAGAAATTGGAGTTTTTTTTTTGTGTTTGACTGTTTAGTTAATTAATTTATTTATTTGAAAAAAATATATATATTTCAATATTATAGCATCATTTTATGTTTGATTATAATTTGACCAAATACCTCAACTTTTTGAAATAACTATTTTTTTAATTAAAAACACTTACATTTAACTTCTTCGAAATTTGTTCAATAAGCTATTAGTTTTCTTACATATAGAGATTACAAATTGAATTTGTATGTACATGATGTAATAAATACTTACAATATGAAATTATTTATAGCACCAATAATAATTTATTTGGTGTAACTTTATAAATAACATTCAAGGAGAGTAAGATATATGCAAATTCTACCCTTATCTGTATGTGGCATAAATATTATATACGATATTCTCGACTCAAAGAAACCATGAAGTCTTAGATAATTATATTATATATGAATCTTTTGTTACTATTGATAAAAAACCTTCAGATACATTGTCTAGTGGTTTAAAAAAGAGAGGAAAAATATCTTTTGTTGGTATTATTGGTAGCTTACCAAAAAATGGGCAATAGAGACCGATAGGGATTGTGGTGAGTGGTAAGTACTTCTTCATTCTTAATTAATGTTTTCGGGTTTGAGTTTCATGGTACAAAGTTAACTTTTTTAGGGAGTGTTTTATTCCCCAAATGTGAGAATTTTTTCCGCGTGAATCTCAATTTAGTTGGATTCTAATATGGATATCAGATACCAAATAAAAGAACAAAAGAAAAATGGGAATAGGTAAGTGAGCTGCGATAACTGATATATTTATATTGTCAATTTATAAATAATAAATTCTATTTTCATTTATTAAATGCAGGTGACGCCATAAAGATATCGACTTTTAATTGTTTGGACTTTTTGAAATTTTGTTAAATGTATAAAAGCCTGCATATTAATTATTAAAAATACATAGAAATTTATTAGCCAGCAATTTATACATGCCGACAAGATCGTCCAATTAAAATAATCAAAAAGATAAAATAAAACAAAACTAAGCCTATTTTGTGTATTATCCTTTAGTCGTACGTATTGATCTTAATAAGTCATAAAATTTTAAGTCAGTTTTAATTGAGGTTACAATAACAATCGAATATAAGTGTAATTATACAAAGTAGGCTTTGAAGAGTGTATGTGTACGTAGACCTTAATCTAGGTAGAAAAACCATTTTCAATTAAGATTGATATGTATTATTAAAGACTAACATATATTATGTAATTAATTTACTTACATAACAAGCAATTAAAAACACGTGCAAAAGCTTTTTCAAAATTTAAACATAAAATATCTAATTAGCACTTTATTATATATTAAAATATTCAATTAACATATAATTATCATATTTCAAATATCTATATAAAAAACATATTAATAAATTTTAAAAAACATCAATATATTCCGCCTTATTTTGTCACCTTTTTAAATTCAATTTTCACATAACATGTTTAAGATCACATATTTAAATTTTTTTTTATAAATTTAATTTAACATCACAAAATTTAATATATTTTTCTCAAACTCTATAATAAATTAAAATCAGACAATCTGAAAAAATAATTATATATAAAGTCTGTTTCAAAAAAGTGCCACCTCTAGTAGTAGGAAGCACATTAATAATTGTTTGGACCATATTCTAGCTCATGAGAATACTACTATCGATATTAACTTTTCTAATATAACTAATTTTTAAAGGAGCTAGCTTAATAATTGTTTGGACCATATTCTAGCTCATGGGAATATTATTTTTTCTAACATAACTAGTTTCTAGAGTGTCTACTTTAACAGCAGGAACTAGCTAGAGGTTAGGAAGAAAAATGAAAAGATCTATTTATTGTGTGTGAATTTTTTTTCTTCCCATTTGGACCACCTTGAAATAATACATTATTTTCTTCATTTAAGAAAGAATAACCTAAATTGATTTGATAATGAAGTTTAAAAAAATGGAAAAAAAGACAAATATATCCTGAACTATCGTAAATGATATGCATATATCCTCCGTCATATTTTTACGACATTGGTGCTTCTGTTGTCCAAAAACTAGAGCATATATATCGTTTATACTAACAGACATAGACGTGTCATAATCTTATCCACCGATTCGACATTTATTAAATATCAGATCGACGGATAAGATTGCGCCACATGTCCCTATTTAGTCTTTCGTTAGAGTGAAGTGTATATGCTCTAATTTTTGGACGGCATAAACATTAATATCTCAAATGTATGACAAAAGATATTTGCATACCATTTATTATAGTTCGGGATATATTTGTTCTTTTTCTCAAAATAAAATTAAAATTTTCAATTTGAATACTACTATAAAAAAAAAAAAGTCATTTTTTTTCAAACGGAAAACTACGTAGTACATTTATTAATGAAATAATAAATGTGATAAAAAAAGGTAGTATTAATACCAGTAAAACACGCCAACACAGAAGGACGAGCCACGTGAAGCAGCGTGGGTTAATCCTACGTGTCATTCTATAATTGGCTGACCACATAGGACCTTTCGTACGGACCGATGTTGACATTTTAAATAAAAATCTTGTACGGACAAAAATAAATTTTGAACTCCTGGTGTTCCTTTTATGGAACTTTCAACTAAAATAGGCATAACGTGTGTTTTAATGTTGTCCATATATGAGAATAATAATAATAAAAAATTATGTTTACCTATTTCTTTCCATTTTATTATCGATAATTTTTTCCCGAGCCAAAAATTTATCAAAAATAAATTTCTAATATGTAAGATAAGGTCTACTTATTTTCTATCGTTCTTAGATTCTACTTTGTAAGATTATATT
This sequence comes from Solanum tuberosum, assembly GCF_000226075.1. NCBI lineage: Eukaryota > Viridiplantae > Streptophyta > Magnoliopsida > Solanales > Solanaceae > Solanum > Solanum tuberosum. The sequence goes on along the minus strand of NW_006239206.1, from coordinate 159,364 downwards.
TTTTTATTTTTGAGACTACAAATACCTAAATTATAAGTAATGTTATAATTCCCCCTTTTCAATTTATCAAAATAAATAAATATTTATATTATATGTCAAAAAATTATTTTGAAAAGTACAATGATGCATGTAAATAATTATTTCTAACTGGCAGGGTCCCTTTCGTTCTTACTTGCCAGTTGACACCAACAATTCAGATATTAATTTATTGCCAATTTTTTGAATTTCATATCTGAATGTGCCAGTATTCTATTTGTATTATTATTTATTATTTGTCAAAATATATCTCAGCTATTAATTGTTTGTTTTTTTTATTTGAAATATCATCACCATTCAAGTAGAAAACATGAACAATTGATAGTTGAAGTGTGTTTTAATAAATATAGTTAATGATAACTCAGGTAAAAACCTCATACACATGATAATTCAAACTTTAAACTCAAATAGCCGGAATATTTTAGGTGTGATTTTGACTCTTCACTCTTCTTCTTATATCAATATGACAAACAAACACACATCTTAAAATATGCTCAAAATTTAAGTAATTACTTGAATAATGAAACATGACAAGTATTATGAGACATGAAATATTGAATATTTAACTCATAAAATCTAATTCAAATTTTTTTGTTCTGATATTCAAATATTATTTATTTAAAATAAAAGAGGAATCTTGAGATCTTTTAATTTCCAAATATCTTAAGTTCCATTGTTTGAGATAATGACTTCTGTAGCATTTTCTGAAAAAGTCTGTTCTGAATATTGTACGTACATATATAATATAACTACCTATTTTTTTAAAAAAAATCAAAAATAAAATAAAATAAAAAGATTGCATAATTGTGAAGAACCAACTTCATATTTTCGAATGTAAAAAAGTAAAATTTTGATATGCAATAAAGATACAATAATAAAAAAAAACGGAGTGACATTTTTAATTTCAAATGTTTGGTTCTTCTTCAATTTTATATGTGTGAGAGATTTAAAAAAGAAAAGAAAAATATCAGTGTAACCTCATTCATATTGTCCCAAAAAGAAACAACGAAAACAAATACTACAAAGTAAATAGGGGAAATTATCAAATTTTGTTTCAAAGTGTGTGAATGGTATTTATTTGGGCATTGGAATAAACTCAATTAGGTTTAACTTGTATATACACAATCTAAAGTATATATATATAAACTTAATTCATTAAATGGTTGTTGTATGAACCATACATACTTTAGATCTTGAATTGCAAAACGGAGAATTGAACCTTTATCAACCAAGATTGACACGCAATTTAAATTATGTATTCATGTGAATTCAATAACTTTTATCCAAAATCTCTTTCTATAAATGTTTAGAAACTCCCCAAGTATCTATAAATATTTAATTACGAACATAATTATTATTGTATATATTAACTTTAAGTCATTGTAGGAACAATAAATTTTAAATCCTGAAACTGCCTCTGTTTATAAACAAAGTGAAAGTTCAAATAACCAACCAATTAAACAACTACAAATTCTAGGTAACATATTTGTATTTATATTGTTAGTGTATATAATTAATTAAACTCAAAACAATATAATTTAGTGATCATTGCATAATTTATTAACTGTATAACTCATCTCTGAACCGGCTACCAAACTTTCCTTTAGGGTTTTTGGTCAATACACCAATAGGGAAGCATGAAGATTATTTTATGTGCTGTCAATGGTCCCTATATGGGCATCTCTTCTTAATTAATAAAAATAAATAAATATATTTTTTAAAATAGAAAAGTAATAATAATTAATAATTCCCCCACTTGTGGCCTATCATAGAGACTCACTTATATTTTCTTTTTTTGGAGCTGTCAGTTTGTCTAATATAGTGCTTCTTTGCAAGTTTTACCAAAAGAAGAAAATATATGAGGTTTTGCTTCTTACAAGTCTTTCCTTAATCATTTCCCTATTTATATCTATTTTTTCTATCTTAGTTGTTGCAACTCAAACAACCAAAAATTGATAAAAATAGAAAGAAAAAAAATATGCCCTTTTCTTTATTGTCTTTTTTAGGGTTTTTGATCCTTTGAACCAATTTTGTTTTTCTTCTATATATCATCTAGATCTGAAAACTCAAAAACCAATATTTTCTTGATTTTTCACTTGTAGAATCTTGATTTTTTTTTTCAATTTGTAAAAAAAATAAAAATGGTGAGAGGAAAAACTGAGTTGAAAAGAATTGAAAATGCAACAAGTAGACAAGTGACCTTCTCAAAAAGAAGAAGTGGGCTTCTAAAAAAAGCATTTGAGCTTTCAGTTTTATGTGATGCTGAAGTTGCTCTTATTGTATTTTCTCCAAAAGGAAAGCTTTATGAGTTCTCAAGTTCCAGGTACATATTGTTATTTCCTTGAATTTATTTATTGTTTACACGAATCGAAGCTGACAAAGGGCTGAATCTCAGTGGATCGTATGGTATGATAGCAAGACTATACTCTACCATGTCATGTAGGAAATTGATGTTTAGTTTCTCTTTGATATCATAATTGTATGTGGATATAGCAATATCTAAAAATGGAATTTTTAATTTTCAAGAATCTCGTTTTAGTATCCAACTTGTAGCTCAATTTAGGAATTTTATACATTTTTCAGAAAATTACATACAATAAATGTATAACAAGTACAATGATCACTTGCTTTATCTGTCAAATAGGGTCCCTTATTTTTCTGCCTTGCTATCTGTTTTGTTAACTTCTCTTGATTCTCTTCTCTATATAATGGATAATGTATAAATCCTTTAGTTAAATAGAAACAGACAACAAACAAACAAAAAAAAAAAAAAAAAAAGCTTTGTTCTTTTGGGGTTTTCATGTGTTATAGTCATGAAGTATAATTTCCATCGAACCCTTTGTAGACGATTTAAATACATGATGAAATATTGTAAATGAACAAATGACTTTAATTTATTGTTACGATCCACCGAGATTCAAGTGCTCCGTTTTAAAAAATAGAGAGATTGTTTTGTGTATAGAGGTGTGTGCCAATGCAATCTATTATTTTTAGATGATTTATATGTTACTACTATTTGGTAATCTTGATAAAGCTGAATCTTGTACAAATTCTAGATGGCTATATGTAAATTACAAGGGGTAGTTCATCAAAACAAGAAAATAAAAAGTTTGATGTATGTGGCAAAATTTTACTTGAAAAAAAAAAAAAAAAAAAACAAAAAAAAAAAAAAAAAAAAAAAAGCTTTGTTCTTTTGGGGTTTTCATGTGTTATAGTCATGAAGTATAATTTCCATCGAACCCTTTGTAGACGATTTAAATACATGATGAAATATTGTAAATGAACAAATGACTTTAATTTATTGTTACGATCCACCGAGATTCAAGTGCTCCGTTTTAAAAAATAGAGAGATTGTTTTGTGTATAGAGGTGTGTGCCAATGCAATCTATTATTTTTAGATGATTTATATGTTACTACTATTTGGTAATCTTGATAAAGCTGAATCTTGTACAAATTCTAGATGGCTATATGTAAATTACAAGGGGTAGTTCATCAAAACAAGAAAATAAAAAGTTTGATGTATGTGGCAAAATTTTACTTGGGAGTAGTAGCGCCTTTCTATTTTTTACTACAATTAAAATGAAGTTTAAACTTGAAAGTTGAAATGAAATTGTACTTGCTACAAATTTGTTTTTCCCAATACCCCACCAACTTTTGCCTGTTTTTGATAATGTTCATGATTTTGGAACTTATAAATGGAAGTGGATCTTTAATTTCTGCTAAAACTTTTTAATTGTTATTTGAGTCGGGTGTTTATTCGAAACAATTTCTCTATCTTCATAAGTAGAGGTAAGACAATATATACGTATATATAGACCATTCTTTTTATACTATATTTGTGGAATTATACTGAGTAGATCATGTTGTTGTTGTAAATAGTGAAGAGTACTGCACTTGGAAGTGATATGACACTGCATATATTATATATGTAGCACCTGAGAAAATATCTATAGTATTTTTTACTTTACCTAGCTAATATACTATTTATATATAGTACCAAATCTTCAGAATTTCTGGTGTACGAATGTGCAATTGCACTAATATCATACTTGCTTCTTTTTTACTCCATTTCCTTGCTTTGATATATCTTTTGATTCATTAATCATATTATGAAATTATATCTAGTTCTCAAAAGACCTAAGTTGTTTGAACACTTATAAACACTTCATGTTGTATAGCATGTCAGGAATCACACATATGACATGCTATAAAACATGAAGTCTTAACCCTTAACATAATTCAAATGAAGACTGACCACTGAGCCACTCTGGCATTGAGGGTCAGGCTCTTATGATTGTGAGTTGGAGTTGTCATAGCTTATGGTGAGCTATAGCAATAGGAGGGCCTAATTTGGCTTAAACAAACTAGATTAGAAGATGCATGATGCATCAATATATATCTTCCCAAGCACTATGGAGAGTTAATTAACTCATGATATAATATATACAAATTAAATTGTAAGAGGGGGCAGTTCGATATACGAAATATCTTTCATTATCTCAAGATTTAGGGAAGGACTGCGAGGGGATATAATATACTATAATATATAGACAATAAAAGTAAAAATTTGAGATAAAGAAGTTTGATCCTATGGTCACTTGTTGGCAGAATCTCTTAATTACAAGATAAAGAAGAGAACATATAATCTTCTAGTAATTTAAACTTAAATGTGTTTGAGAATCCTTAGATAATATGCTTAATTTAGTAGTTATTATAAAAAAATTTTGTCAATATATATATAGAGACAAATATATATGTTGTGTGAAAGAATCTAAGTACTCAATAATCTAAAATACTAATTAATTACCAAAGTTTGCAATATGAGATTTGAGAAAAGTATACTCATGCATATTAATTAATGCAAGCAAATAAATTGCAGTTGATCTCCATTTTACATGCATAATTTCCTTAGATGAACCATTCAATCATGATTTGGCCACAAAATAAAAAGATTAACCATTTCCATACTTTTAGAGGTATTTTTTCTCCCTTTTCAGTCATGATCTAGCCCGAAAAGAAAGGATATGGTTCATTCCATCAAATAAAATGTTCTTTTTTATACGAGATACAAATAAAAATTCCTATGCAGTTTTAAATTTGAGAAATATTGCTATAGCCGAACACAAGGGAAGATAATTCAAATTGAATTTCTTAGAACCCTTTTATTTGCGAGGAGTCCTACTTACTATTAGGGGTGGAGTGAAAGAAGGGGGTCATTCTCTTACTATACATAACGATATACATAGAGATTTACTATGTAACACTAGAGGCTTGAGAAACAAAAAAGATGTGTTCAAATAAGTTAAAATATTACTTTTTCAAAAAAATAAATTCAAGTTGAGGTGGTTAGACTTGTATCCTGAAATGCTTCCACATGGGGTCTTTGTCTCATGAAAATATCCAGATTCTTGATTCAAACTCTTCATTATTGGGTAATAGTGATAGATCAAGAAAGAAAGGAAGGATCAAGATATCATGGGTCACACACAAATGGAAAGAGAGGGTAGCTAGAATTATATTGAGATCATACCAGCAAGAAGACAACAACAGAATATCTTCCCAAAAAGAAACTAGCCTTCAATAAAAGGTGCACTTGGGAAGTTTGTATGACTGAAGTTTAGGTGTCCAATTTTTCTTTTAAATAATCCTATAATAACTTTAAACAAAAATGACGAAAGTTTTGTCTTTATTAGGCCACACTCCAGTAAAAATGTCAAAAGTCTATTTAAATTTAGACACAATTTTTTGTAACTTTAGTTACGACAACATGAAGTTGGTTTCAAAGCGCCTGAACATGCAAAATTTTTATAAGCAACTATGACTTAAATAGAGACTCTAAAATCGACTACCGCTTGTTATTAGCCACCATTTGGTGAATATAACATCTGGACAAAAATACTCTCAGCTAAACCACAAAACTATTTGAACATATGATGTTGGATTTTGAAACTTTGATAGGTGGAATTCTATCATAATTGATTGAAGTTTCAAATCTCAAAAATGATTCATGGAATTCAAACATCCGTGAATGATTCATGAAGTTTAAACTTTCACAATCTAAGTGTGAAAAATATGTTGAAATTTCAAACTCCACATTTCATTCATGGTGACCAAATCTTTATCATTTCAAACTCATGAGATGATTGATGAAGTTCAATTTTTCACAATCTAAGTGTGAAATTTTTTGAAGTTTTTCAGTGTTTTAATTAAGAAAAATTTCATCAAAATTTAATTTTTGCAATAAAAGTACTGAAATACCAACTAAAACTTAATTAATTAACTGTCCAAAAATAACTATTTGACAATTTCTCTAGACAATCTAACACCCCCTTGCACGCCAAAATCTAATTTACTAGAACTTTGATAAAAATTTAAAACATAAAATGAGGATTATATTAGTTCAAAATTTCTGAATGATTCATGGAGTTCAAAGTTTCATAATTAAAGTATAAATTTCAAACTCCACCATCCATTCATGGTGTCCATATCTTTATCATTCCAAACTCATGACTCATGAGATAATTGATGAAGTTTAAATTTTCACAATCTAAATATGAACTCTTTTTGGAGTTTTTCAATGTTTTAACTAAGAATTTTTCATTAATTTTTGCAATAAAAATATTGAAATATTGAATAATTTTGTAATACTAACTAAAACTTAATTAACTGTTCAAAAATTATCTATTAGACAATTTCTCCAAACACTCTTAACACCCCTTTGCACGCCAATTTACTAGAACTTGGGTAAAAATTAAAGGGAAAAAGGATAAATATACCCTCGAGCTATCGTAAATGATATGCAGATACCCTTCGTTATACTATTGGGACATAGATGCCCCTGCCGTCTAAAAACTAGAGCATATATGCCCTTCACTCTAACGGAAGACTAAATAGGGACACGTGGCACAATCTTATCCGTCGATCCGATATTTAATCGGTGGATAAGATTATGACATGTGTATGTCCGTTAGTATAAAGAGTATATATGCTCTAATTTTTGGACGACAGGGGCACCAATGTCCCAAAAGTATGATGAAGGGTATTTGCATACCATTTACGATAGTTCGGGGTATATTTATCCTTTTTTCAAAATTAAAATATAAAATGAGGATCCAATATTGGATAAAACTAGTACGAGAGATTTGTTTAGAAGGTCATCCTGTACAAATCCTTCAACCAAGATTTACTACGAGTCTTACCACAACCAACGCGTTGATTCATTAATTTTAGTTGATCGAACCTTTACTTAGTTTCACCTAAGTTTTCATATTAGTCATAAATAGAGATCACTTAGGTTTGGGCCCATAAACTATGACAATTATGAAGATTTGTTTTCGCTACAATTCTCATGGGTTCTCCTAACCAAGCTATTACCTATAACTCATCATTGGATCATTTTCTAACAGTCACATAGTCAGAGTCCTGACTCATCCCACTACTTATGAGCTTACGATTTTATGTCCTATATATTTCCTTATACCTAGGGTTCTTTTCACCCTTCCTTCACAGTACTACACACTCCAATATCATATTTTAAGAGAATATATATCTTTGATTTAAATTAACTCGATCCAAAAATTAACTTTTAAGATGAGGATTGCTTAAAACTCTCATGTCATGAGTGTTTTTATAATTTAATTTTTCATGTTTTCACTTTTGAAATTGAAATTATTCACCTTTTTATACAGTAGTAATTTTATTTTATTCTTATTCTGTTTCTTATTATTTATTTATTTATTTATTTTTAGTACAACCAAGACAATAGAACGCTATCAGAAGAATGACAAGAGCCTGGGAAGACTCAACAGAAAATTAACTGATCAACTAACCACTGAGGTATTTTGTTTTCAACTTTCCATGTGAGAATTAGTTCGCACACCCATCAAAAAGGGTATATATATATATATATATTGTCAATGTTTACTCCATCCCAATTTTAAGTGTCTTATAATTATGATGAATTCATGAAGCTAACGAAGCAGACAAATTAGAAACTTCTTTTGCATCCATCGTTGTATACTGTTAAATTCTTTAAAATTTGTGCATTTTTAGAGAATTCGACACAGATGAATAATACTTTTGGTATGTTTGAAATACTAACTCTTTATTTTGTGTAGCATTTGAAAGAGGAAGTTGCAACCATGACTAGAAAACTTGAATTTCTTGAAGACTCTAAGAGGTTAATTAATTGTCTCTTAATTTTTATTGTTGCACAATAATTAAATCAGCAAATAGTTCTAAAATATTTTTTTTGTGAATTATTTTCAGAAAGCTTTTAGGACATGGTCTAGAATCTTCCACCTTGGATGAACTTCAACAGGTAGAAGAACAGTTGGAAAAAAGTTTAAGCAACATTAGGGCAAGAAAGGTAAAAATCTATATATGCCTCAATCTTTAACAAGTTAATTATAGTCTGATTCGGGTTAGATGATTAAAAGTAGTTGATAAGTACGTTGTACATATCAAGTGATGAAAAAACACGTTTTGATATTAAAGCAGTTACGTGTTTGAGTAAAAACAGTGACACTTGTAATAATATAAGCAATTGATATAGTAGTAAATTACTTGATCTAATCAAAAGTGTTTATAAGCTGAATAGGTATAAGTTTGAGTGACTACTAACTTACGGCTGATTTTAGCTTATAAACATTTCGATGTTTAAATAAATGCATAGATTTGATAAATTAAAAAGTGCTTATAATTAAGCTAGTTTGATCACTTTATAAGCTTATCATTACATCTGGTTAGTGTCTCATTGTATTTATCGCTCTCTTTAAACCTGTCTCGGTACAATATTATACAAATGGATTAAACCTATATACAATTTTCCTTTGTTTATTTGTATTATTTTGTTTCAGAATCTGTTATTCAAGGAACAGATTGCTCAACTGAAGGAAGAGGTAAATCACTTAATATATATAAAATATCTATTAAAGTCAAAACTATTAATCCAATTGGCTTATAATACATATTTTCCTCGTCTTAGGAAAAAATTCTATTGAAGAAAAATGCAGACTTGAGGAAAAGGGTGAGATAAATATCACTCCAAATTTTTGCCTGCATATCAATGTTTCTAATATGTGTGTTTAATGTTTGGTTAAGATTGATAAATGAAGTTGGATTAATGACTAATTATGAAAAAAATCATATTCAAATTTTAGTAGAGATAAGAAACACATCAAGTGACTTTTTCTCATGTGCATAAACATTGGCCTTTGATGGGCATAGATACATAATCATAAAGTAGTTTGGTAATTGTGCTGCTGGGAGATAACATGTAGAACGTTATAAAATAGTTGAGATGAATACACTTGCCTTTGATGGACATAGATACATAATCATTATAGTAACTTGGTATTTATGCTGATAGGAAATAGTATGTATTACGTTATAAAATAGTTGAGATGAATACAAATATTTGACATTCTTATTACTGGTTATAATACTAGAAAAATATGTAAGATATTAAATGTGTTGAGACCGGTTCCATATTTTTGCTAGTGGTGGATCATACTCATTCTGTTCTATATTATGTGACATTATTTTTAAAAATCATTCTTAAAAAGAATGATATCTATTAATACGTAATAATAATTTTACTTTAAATTTCTCAATTTTTTTAATAAAATGATTTTTTATCAACTTTTTTTTGTTGTTCAGTGTGAGGTGCTACCATTGACTTTGACACCATTTCCTCAAGTAGAGAAAGATGTTGAAAGACAAATAATGGAAGTTGAGACAGAGCTCTTTATTGGACGTCCAGAGACTAGAAAAAATTCATATTGTCCTAATTTAAACACACCACCTACATCACTTTAATTGTGAAAATTGCTGGTGTTTCAAGTTTTATATTACCAGTACTGTAATTATAATTTATAGAGTTGTAATAAGAAAACTAAATTACTTTAATATAGTTTTTTTTTAAAATTCCTTTCATCATCAGCTATGCGTTAATTGAGCAGAAGGTCTATTAGAAATAACGTGTTTACCTCACAAAAAGGTAAGGGTAAGGTCTAGTATACAATATTTTATCCTTTTCAGATTCTAGTTATGAAATTACCCCGGATATGTTGTTGATGTAGTGGCGGTATCAGTTATGTGCTAATTGAGCCGATGGCTTATCACAAATAGTCTCTCTACCTCATAAAGTAGGGTAAGGTTTTGCGTACCCTTTATCCTTCTCAGATCTAGCTACTTTGTTGATATGTTGTTGTGGTGGTGGTTGTTGTAGTATCAACTATGTGTTAATTGAACCGATGATTTATCAAAAACAGTGTCTCTACCTCACAAGGTAGGATAAGGTCTTGTGTACTGCTACTTTGTGGATCACGCTGGATATGATATGATGTTGTAGTAGTATCAGTTTCGCATTAATTGAGCAAATGTCTCTATCTCACAAGGTAGGAATAAGCAAGGTTTTGCGTACATTTAATTACCCTCTTCAATTTTTTTATTTTTTTTAGTTTCCTCTTCAAATTCTACTCGTGGTGTTACACCGAATATATTATTGTTGTATAGTATCAATTATGCGTTAACAATCATCAAAATGATGCAAACGATAGTAATGTCGAGAGAAATGTATATATTTACACTTTATTTTCCTTTTTAATGTTTTCTGTAATCTTAATTAATTAATGAGTTAATATATTAGCAGAAATTAACGAATAAGTAGTACTATGAATTAAGATATTTTGTAGGCCAATTAATTAAAATCTTAGAACTTTCAAAGTTTATGACCTCATTATGTTTGTCCTAATTAAATAGTGTCATAATTTGCCCTATGAAAATTAGGGCTGTCAATGAGGTTAGGTTAAAAAAAGGCGCCATAGCCTATAGCCTTTTCGATGATAAAGAAAATTAAAATAATCACTTATATTCACTTAGGTATTTATATTAAATTAATCAATCTATTAATGACACGTGTCAACATGATTAATCATAGTATACCTTTGGCTTATGTATTATTTCACCATTATTTTTACCTGCTTTTTACTCCCTCCGTCATATTTTATATGTTATCCCTTTCTATAAATAGCTGGACCACAATACTTGTCATTTTATAAAATTTATGCATAAATTACCATATTTTGCCTATAGTTAATTAATCTTGTCATTTATTAATAAAGTTGACTTAAGAAAATATTAAATAAGGGTAGAAGGGTAAAGTTACATCATTTCTTAATGCAAGTGCAAAGTAAAAAAGTGACATATAAAATGGGACGGAGGGAGTAGCTAATTTCAACTCTAATAATTTTTTAGAGAGTCAATAACCAACTCATTTATCAACTCTTTCCAGTTTAACCTACTTAAATTCAGCCTAATCCATTCATTTGACACCTCTAATTAAGGCCATAAAGGGCAATCTTAGTGATTTATTTGTTAAGGTCCATTTTGGGTCAAAGCACCCATACAAATAATGGGTGTTTTTTTAAATTCTCTATCTGCATTAGGTGTTTACGTCAAATCATATTACTTTAGCATGGTTAACACAAAAATTAAAATTAGAATGTCTACTAAGTAACAACGATTTAACAATAAAGTATATTAATACATGTGTTGTACATTCATTAAGTTGATATAAATATCTAGTGCAAATAATTTTTTTACTAATAAGAAGTTTGATGAATAGTTTCCCATAATTGCAAGAAGCTCTAGTTTGGATTTATTTCCATTCAAACAAGTACAACAAAATAGTGTTTGGGCCCATTCAAAATAGTTATTGGGCCAGTAAGATCCATGGGCCTACTTCACCACACCTTACCAAGAATCTTGTAAATGTGGCTTCCCCTTAAGGAGCTTGATACCTGGGCTTACATGATCTCTCTGGGCCTGATGATAGGCCCAATGAAAATTCGTTTAAAAATAGCCCTTTAATAAAAAATTACGCGAATTGGCAAACATTACTAGTGTATTATTTAACATAGCTATAATTTCATATAATTATGAATCACGACTACAGTTTAATGAAATTTGCTATGAAGAATCCCAGGTATTTGTATAAGTCCTATTTGTATATATTTATGTATTTCTATACGCAATAGTAATTTTGTTATGATACTGTACATATCTATACGTATTTGTGTATATACAAATTTTCAGTTCTGACTTTTGGTTCTATATATTTTTTTATTTTTGATTGTATATTTTTTTCCGGTATATTATCACCCACAATACTTTATATGAATCAATTGTATAATTCCAACACTTATATACTATTACTTATTTATTTATGTTAATAGTTTCTATACGATACAAATAATTGTATATAATATGTTACTTGTATAAATCTAATTTGTATAATTTATTTTAAAAACAACGAAATATACAAACGAGAATTACCATAGCAAATTGAACTATAACTATGAAGCGTAATTAGACAAATTATGGTTAAAGAATGTTATTAAGTTTCATCTCTTAGCTATTTATGAATTTTTTTTATATACAAAAACATAATGACTGTTGTCACTGATAATGAACTTAAACAACTAAAAATCTAAGATATTGCTGTGAATTTTCATTTTCAAAAGTGTCATGAATTTTTTATTTAAAAAACACGTGTACTGAATTTCAAAATTTGGCTATTTTTCATCAATAACTTTTGAATTTGGGTCTAGGAAAATGACTTATCTTTGAATTCAATAGCGTGTTTAATGAGGAGAATGAGTAGATAAAATTATTTGGAGCAAAAAATAGATGATTTTATTTTGTATAAAATATAAATATCTAGGATTAATTTAAAATTTTAAAAGAACTCAACATCTTTATTTTAGACCCCCACCCCCACACAGTTTTTTTTAATCCCCTTTTAGATTTTGAATTTTTGTGCTGAAAAATAATCTATTAGCACTCATGATTTGAATTTCTCTCTTTATTTTCTAAATATATTTAGATTAATTTTGAAATCTCCATTCCTCCTATCTTTTATGAAATGTTTGATTACTAATTTGAAATATTCGTAATAGTTTGAATATAAAAACTATGTGAAATTTCATATACTTTTGAACTATCTAAAATGAAGTATATATATTCTTGAACTATCTGAATGAGAGAGGAAGATATTAATTTAAAGGAGCGGATGTTTTAGCCTCGTCGAGCTGTCTAAGTAGACAACATGTAGCTAGGCAATCTTTCATATGCCAAGTAATATCTAATTGCAATCCGTTTTATGGTCCTTAAATTAAACAAGAGGGTTATATTTTATATTTAAAAAAAAAAAAAAAAGAGAATATATGTGCTTAATTTCAGATAATTCAAGAGTAATTTTGATTCTTTTTCGATATCTATTTCAAAATTATATGAATTCATTACACTTAACTAGGGGCGGAGCTATAGCCACCATAGATTGACCAGCTCGTCAGAAAATTACGTTGTATATATATGTCAAATTCTCCATTTAAAGGATATATATTTAAAGTTGGACACCCTTGATGACGCAGTGGTAATGAGTGTCCATTTGAATTAAAATAGTTCTGGGGTTAGAACCCTAAATAGCAAGTGGTAATGAGTGTCCATTTGGGGTTCGAACCCAGAAATCCTTCATTCAAATGGACACCCATTACCACTGCACCAAAGACCCAACTCTAAATATATATATATATATATATCTTTTAAATACAGAATTTGACGTAATTTTTCGATAAAGGGCGTCTAATTGGACACCTTGGGTGGCTATAGCTCTGCCTTTGCAAATAGCACAATTTTATTTTATTTTAGTTTTATTTTGATAGTCACATACCATTATTTTTGAAAACCTTTGATAAATTTTTTGGCTCTACCACTGCACTTAACCAATGGCAAAGTGACAAATGCAACAGCTGAATGATGTGCCAACCAAACTCCAGGCTATGTAGAACCCACGTAGCCAAGCCAAGACGTTTTCAACCTCTTAATTTTGGCAACAAAACTGTTTGACTCCACAATCTTGCTAATATTCTTTTCGTTTCGATTTATTTTAATTAATTAATTCAATGACAAAATTAGGCATTTTTGTCCGGCCTTGAATAATGAGTGGGGTTTTATGTTCGTCAGATAATTATATTTACATGGAATTACATTTGAACATTAGTTAGACAAGTTGTCATCTATACCGATTCAGACCAAATTCTTTTTGTCGGACGTGAAGAAATTTCTAAGAATTATCTTAGAGTTAGACCACTCTACAAAATCTCTTTTAACGGCTGCTCTATGCTTGTCGGTATCTTGACTCTCTCTTTTTAAATACTTCCCATCAAATAAGATTAGTTGGTTTAGTGCATGTATTAACAAATCTAATCACGTTTAAATTTTTAAAATCTGCTTATTTTAATTTCTATATTTTTCTTGTACCCTTCTATCATCTTTCTCTTAATGTTTTCTGGTCATTTTACTTAGCTACTGTAATTTGCTAGTCTTTTTTGCAATTAATTACTGAAATAATTAATTATCTCCTGCTTTTTTTTTTTTTTTTCATTTATGAGAACCTAAACTAAATATCATTAAAGAAAGCGACTACACACTAATTAACGTCCATGAAGAAAAAAAACCCTACTACTACGTTCCCGCTTTTTTTTTTTTTTTTTTCATTTATGAGAACCTAAACTAAATATCATTAAAGAAAGCGACTACACACTAATTAACGTCCATGAAGAAAAAAAACCCTACTACTACGTGTTTATACCTAAATCAGCCAACACAAAACCCCTTGATAAATCTTATATCCAACTTTATTTATAACGATGGTGTCTGGATCAATTTACGCACATCTTAGCTTATTTTTGAAAACACTTGTTACCTCTCATCAACATAAAAAATAGAGTAACTTTGTCTCGCTAAGCTTAAAAATCATCTTATATTTTTATATCTATGAAAGATCTTATAATTCTCAACCATTTTATTAACCACCAACCGCGATTAGGTGCAAAAATTGTACCAAACAGACAGAGAAAAGTATACATCACAACATGGAAGGTGGTATAAGCAAACTTCACCAACACCTCACATTACAATTTCTTCTAATTTCAATACCAATACGCAATTCCTACTTTTGTCACTTTCTGGCCTTTTCCACATCTCTCTGATGACTTTTATTTTCTCTCACACAGTCGCACACAAAGTATTAGTACACGTACCATAATGTTGTGCATTGGACGAAGTTGTTCCTGGTCTCAAATTTCGAGCTTAAAGTATGAAAAAAATCCTTAACAGGAAGAGTCTTCCTCCGAATGAGGTACTATGCAGATCCGGATTAATCAGACTCCAATACGAGTACCGAGATGAGGAAAAAAAAAAAATAAATAAATAAATTAGTACACGTAATGAATTGCCAATCTTCAAAGTCACTAAAGCTTAAAGCAAAAGAAACTAAATAAAATTCTTCCCAACTCTCTCTGCCGACTTTTATCAAACACCTAACGTGCAATACTTTTATATACTTAACATTCAACAAGATTGTTTTTTTAGTGGAATTTTCCAGTAATATTGGAACTCCAAGATTCAAGGAGTTTTGGGTACCCAATTTCTTGTTGAAAAAATGGGAACTTTGACTGCTTCTCTAGTGGTTCCATCTAAGCTCAACAATGAAAAACAGAGCTCTATTTTTGTATACAAAACTAGAAGAAAATCCAAGAAGAATCAATCCATAGTACCTGTAATTAATTTTCACTATCTTTTTTTTAGCTTCTTCTATTGGTTTGATAGTGTTTACTTAAATAGTTTTTATTTGTTTGTTGAATGAAAATAGGTGGCAAGGTTATTTGGGCCAGCTATATTTGAAGCTTCAAAGTTGAAGGTGCTTTTTTTGGGAGTTGATGAGGAAAAGCATCCAGGAAAGTTGCCAAGAACATATACACTGACTCATAGTGATATTACTTCTAAACTTACTTTGGCTATCTCTCAAACCATCAATAACTCTCAGGTAATCAAATATTTCTCTTTATAACTTTGATGACATATATTATTCTATGTCTTCATGATGCTGAGAAATAGTCGAGGGTATATCAAAAACAATCTCTCTATCCTCGTAAGGTAGGGTTAAGGCTGTGTAAACACCACTTTCTTCCTACTCTAGCCCTTTAATTTAAATTTTGGATTTATTTCTCAGATGGTCATTCAAATAATAGTTATTATCTCATAAAATTATTTTTCTTGTCGATTCCAATTTCTTTGCAAAGAAAGTTAATAAGATAATAACTGAGAAATCAACTCTTTAAATTTGGTGGCAATAAGACTATGGAGTTCCTCGATTAGTTGATCATTCTTCTTGATTCCAATTTCCTTTGGTAAAAAAGTGACTTTATGAGATAAAAGTTATTTAATTGAATGACTGTTTGAAAAATCAGCTCTTTAAATTTGGTGGCAATAAGAATATGGAGGTCCTTGATTAGTTGATCGTTCTTCTAGATTCCAATTTCCTTCAGCAAAGAAAATGATTTGATGAGATAATAATTATTAGTTGAATAACCATTTGAGAAATCAACTCTTTAAATTTGGTGGCAATAAGAATATGGGATCCTTGATTAGTTGATCATCATCCATTGCTGATTCGGAGTAGAGGCAAATTCAAGATTTGATCTTTATGAGTTTTGAATTTTAGGACAGCGAACTCAAGTACTAGTAACTTGGAATTTGAATTTGATTCTTGTACATATTTAATGAATCTCTTAACATAGGGTCTGGGCCAAAACTACTAAGATAATGGATCTGTGCCCTCTACTGTTCTCGACTTAAATACTATTATCTACAGCAATATCAAGCCCATGACACGTGTCGAAATCCCACATATCACATGCTATGCTATTACCACTAGAATTATTAGCCGCATATTCATTTAGAGAAGTTCGAAAATATGTTTTTTTAAATCTTGAATCTGCCTCTACATCGTTTCTCTACCTAATAGAACTTCTGTTGAGAAAAGTGGAAATTGTGTGTTTGATTTGCAGTTGCAAGGTTGGTATAATAGACTTCAAAGAGATGAAGTTGTTGCAGAATGGAAGAAAGTTAAAGGGAAGATGTCACTTCATGTCCATTGCCACATTAGTGGAGGCCATTTTATGTTAGACTTATTTGCTAGACTCAGAAACTATATCTTCTGCAAAGAACTCCCTGTGGTGAGTTCATAATAAACTGTTACTATATCTTCCAAAACTGTTATTGGTCCTGTGTCAGATACTTCAAAAATGCATTACTTTTGGAGGACCAAACACGCACCATATTTTCATAAATTGGGTGTTTTTTTGTATCTTATTTCATTGCATGTGCATTAGGTTCTGAAGGCTTTTGTTCATGGAGATGAGAATTTACTAAAGAATTATCCAGAGTTACAAGAAGCTTTAGTTTGGGTATATTTTCATTCAAACATTCAAGAATTCAACAAAGTAGAATGTTGGGGTCCACTCAAAGATGCAACCTCCCCCTCATCTTCTTCTAGTGGGGTAGGTGGGGTGAAGAGTACAAGTTTTACAAGCAATAGCAACAACAAGTGGGAGTTACCAAAACCTTGTGAAGAGGCTTGTGCATGTTGCTTTCCCCCAATGAGTGTTATGCCTTGGCCTTCTTCAAATCTTGATGGGATAGGTGAGGAAAATGGGACCATCCAACAAGGCTTGCAAGAGCAGCAAAGTTGAAAAATGAGATAGTGATTATGTTTGGTTTATTATGTGATTTGATGTAATTAATTATTTAATTATAGGGTTTGTGGAAGCAGCATTATTTGTTTGCTTGAAATGTAAATAAGAATTCAGAAGTCATGATTAAAGATAAGAACATTAAGTTTAGGATGGTGATACATAACTAGACAATTATTGTAAGTTGGGTTGTGCCTATATCGTTAAGTTTTTTTCATGATTTTGTCTTTGTTGTCTCTGCCTAAAAATCAACACTTGCACATGATGGAAATGTGCATCTAACTGTGTTTGCCAATCCACAAGAGAAAGCCTTTATTTGGACCATTTTTCGAATTATGTGTGTCATCTTTGCACAGAAATCATGTTATTCTTTAATCATGGCTGTTCTTGATCCAACTGTGAATTCGGGCCCTCGAGAATCCGTGTACTGCCATAGGAGAGCATTCCTTGAATGGATAAACTCCAGTATCATTCTATTTTTACCTAATATCTCTGAAAAAGTAATTAGACAGGACACCAAGAATATTTCCATTACTCTTTTCCTTTTTTTACTTTGTAGAAGGTAGAGTGGCTCCACATATCTTCCATTGTCATTGCTCATATGCTGAGTCCGGAGCCTAAAGGGCAAAAAAAATGGTCAAAAATTTCAAAAGGGCACGTCACTTTTTATTTTAGCCAAAAGGGCAAAATCGCTGCGTCAGCAGCGATTTTCCTCTGACAAAATGACAAAATCGCTGCCCTAGCAGCGATTTCGTCTAAAAAATTTTTTTATTTTTTTTTATTAAAAATCGCTGCCACAGCAGCGATTTTGTA
>NW_006239206.1:126157-139695 GCF_000226075.1 Solanum tuberosum | reverse complement strand
AAAAAAAAAAAAAAAAATTTTTAATTCTTTTTACAACGATTTTTAATAAAAAAAAATAAAATTTTTTTTTAGACGAAATCGCTGCTAGGGCAGCGATTTTGCCCTTTTGGCTAAAATAAAAAGTGATGTGCCCTTTTGAAATTTTTGACCATTTTTTTTGCCCTTTAGGCTCCGGACTCCTCATATGCTTTCCTCTCCTTTAGTTTTCTCTAACTTCTTTTTCTATCTCTACTCTTTCTCTCCATAAATTAAGGGAAACTTATTTATCAATATGGTCGAGAGTCGAAATATACATAATCTATACACTAATATGGTAGCGCATACCTGCCATGCACTTCACACACATCACGAGTTACGCTCTTGCTACTAGTCCAAAGCCTTGGAGGCCGGAAAAAAAAGAGAAGATAGCAGACTTGTTTAATCATGAATTCGAGGAAAAAAGTGAACTTTTATTTACAAGGAACTGTGTTTTTTCCTTACATTAGATGTTCCTTACAAAGGAACCTCCTCTTCCACTTTCCCCATATATTACATGATGAATAGGAGATGTTAATGAGAATTAAATAACATCTCCAACTGTACATTTTGTGACATAATGAAAGAATAATTAACTCAAACAAAATTTGCATCTTTTCTTGCCGCTCCATCAAACAGAAAAATGTGATGTGTATTTCTTGATGGAATAATTTCTACGAGTGGAAAATAATTACAATTCGTCACCTGATCTGAGTTCTACCAAACGAAGATGCACCAATTTCAGTCTCGGTGTTCTGCACATGTAACATTATACACATGTAAGATGAATGTACCCAAGAAGCAACTAACAATTATCGTCCTTTAAACGTAAGGCTTACCTTTGACTTGGGAGAAGGGAAAACATTCCAGAATCGAAGTGTTTCATCTCCTGCTCCAGTGACAATTGTCTGCAGATATGATAATGGCAGTTAGAGAATTACAAGTACAAGGAAAATAAAGCTGCTGCTTGCACTTAAAAGAGTAAAATAACGAATAGACAATGAACAATTTCTGCTCGTATACCTGTCCATCTGGAGATATAGCAAGATATAAGACTCTATATGTATGACCTGTCAGAGTAGCTATCTGCATTAACAGCAACAGAATTTGTGAGCAAGCTAGTAAAAGAACAATATTTCAAAAAAAAATGAATTGTCTATCCCTATAATTTTACAGCTAAGCCAGCAGAATGCAGTCTACCACAATAGTTTGATGTACCTTAGACATTGTCGGATATCTCCAAACTATTATCTGGTTTTGAGAGTAACCATGTGTGCTGACTAATTCATTGACATTCTTCGACCACACAAGATTGCAGACCTGCCACGGGATCAACAGAGTTTGTATATCAGAAAGATTTTCAGTTGCAAATATGAAGAGTCAAAACTGCCTAGAGAGACAACAAGGGGAGGGAAGACAGTTGAGAGAGCCTTCTAATCTACCTCCTTAATTGCAAATACAAGTATTTTTGCACAATCATGTAAGTTCTCTAGTTGACAGTCATTCTTTCTCTCGCTGTCTTACTCCCTACCCCTAACTCGTACACATACATCTTCAAAGAAATTAGGTTTTCTCCTCTTACAGCCACTTCTCCAATATATTGGTGGACTGGCATTTCTGAGAGTAACAAGAGAGCAGAAATATGGAGTACAACACCCCTGGTGCCTATGATGCGCCTTTCCTCACCTAAAGCCACTTTTTATGATGCTTAAATTTTGAAAGGGCAGAAGTTATGTTTGCATGCTTTTTCCTCTCCATGTAATTGATGTTAACTTGATTGATTACTCAATCCTCAAGTTTTGATCTGAAAAGAGATGGTTACCTGCTCTACCAGTCTCCTTTTCTCCCCTCTGTTTTTCTATTCTTAACATCTTCCTTTAATAAGTTTAATTGTTCTCCTTAAGATAGAAAGTATCTAGATTTTGATAACGAAGATACAAAGTATCTATTCTGGTCAATTCAGCACATAAAGAAAAGGGAAGACCTTCACTAATTTAGCTAATGGTCCCTTTGCATTGATTCTGTTCTTCAAATGAGATGCATAAGTCTCCAGCTATTACCAAGTTGAATGAAGAATAGGGCAGGAAGACTCAACAGCAAGATTGTTTTTTCTAAGAATGTAATTAGGTAGCTAAGTACTGGCTATTAGGAATACTATCAAGACTATAATATGGTAAGATCTAATTGAATGAGCTAGAATGAACAGAGGGGAAGAAAATTGAAAAAGGAATTGGATGCTATAACAGGGGAATACCTGACTGCCAGTGTCCATGCAACTGAGATGTGTGTTAGTGGTGGTGTTCCAGAATCTAATGCATCGATCAGCTGTGCCTCCACCGGAAGCTAGAAGCCCATGGAGATGGGGGGACCATGCAATGGCCTTGACCGCAGCAGTATGCTCACAGTATTTCAGCACAGGTTGTGTTGAATGGTTGTTCCATACAAAAAGCTGGACATCAAAATTTACTTTAGGTCACCTAAAATGCAAATAATTAACCACAAAGCAACGTGAGAAACTTAAGTTGCAGAAATTAACCACATACCCGATTATCATTTCCACCTGAAGCTAATTCACGGTTATCATAAGACCATTTGAGCCCACAAACCTGCAGATAGGTAGTTTCTACTAAGAAGCAGCAAAGGGGGAAAAAGGAAGTCTGATGAAAAGAAAATGTTTTAACCAAGCGGAAGAAAGAAGGAAGTCTCACCTCTGATTTATGACCACTCAGCTTACTGACAAAATCTTCTTGAGCACGTATATCACGCTGAAGAATACTCTTGTCTCGGCTTCCTGAAGACAGCATGGATGAGCTCCACGCAAGTGCGCCAACTCGTAATCGATGACCCTCCATGGTTCTTATCCTCTTACAACGCGAGGAATCCCATAACTACATGGAAGGATGTTCAAATAAGTTAAAATCTATTACTAAAATGTCCTATCATCTTCAACTAATCTATGGTTTGTTAACTTAATTGATTTTTAACTCAATTCTTGTGCATGCATTTTAGAGAACTTGAGTTCCAAGCAATGATTTGTAGAATTAGAGATCCAATTTATGAAGTGGAAAAAGAATTCACATGACCAACTTTAACTAGTTAACGACTGTGGCATGGTAGCTCTTGTTGTTAGAGATCCAAATTTTCAGATTTAGGAAGCTCTAATATGAAAAACCAAAAAAGACAAGGAAATGGAACCACCATAGTATGTCTGGTACTACACATATGCTGGCATACCATCCCTTAAACCTCATGTCAAGTATTACTTCAGATTATTGTGAAGCTACTTAAAAAACAAATCAATTTTCAGATTGAAATTTACGTTGAGTTGTAAAGTTCCTTGGTAATTGGACCGTGACCACCACAAGCAATGGTATGTCGACTTCAAAGAGAATGCCTTAAAAGGATTCTCATTGATATGGAAGTCCCAGAAATTGCAAAGAGAAAGGTCCTCTGCATATTATCCCCATGCTGCTTCTTCCTCATTAGGTAAGAATAGATCAGGTGGTCTAAATATATTAATATAATGGAGGCAAATGCAGAAAGAAAGTTTGGTTAGTTTCGTGAAGACATCTCTTTTGCATTTGACAATAGTACTAGTTCTTGCATATGCACTTTCCTCCTAACATACCCTATGTTTTTGACACAAGGACGTATTACATTTAACCTAATGAGGGGTGATCATATGTCTTTCACAGATGCATACAGTTTCCTTTAAGATAAGCATTAGAATGTAGGTAATGCAATTTGCAAATCTCACCTGGACTTTGCCATTACTTGTTCCAACAGCAAGATGCGTACCCCGTTGTGCCCAACCAACTGAACTAACACTATCATCAATTCCTAGGTCACACAACTTCACTACCTGCACATAGCATTCCAGTAGAATGAAATGATCTATACTTCAATATCTACGATCGACGAAGAGTCACCCAAATTCACTCCAATACAGAAAACTATCAAAACCAATAAACTCACCTTGCTACTAGATGCATGCCATAGATACACACAGCTCCCTAGCCCCACAGCTAACACATTATGCGAAGACCAGTCCACAAGGTTCAAGTAAAAATCATCTTGCAATGCCGGTGCATCCAACACCTAATCAAAACCAAACAAGCAGTTCAAAAATCACCTTAAGTACACTAGAAAAACCCAATTTTGAGTTCCCACAGTAAAACCATCACAACAACAATTACATTGAGTGTTGAATAAGCAAAGTCAAGATCAAACCCAGATGAGAAAAATACCTTAAAAGGCGATCTTGGAACTTTCCGGTTTGCTTTAACCGGGCTAGGACTAAAGCCCGGAAGCTGATCATCAAACCCAAACGGCGACAATGACTGCAAAGACTGCCGGGTTTCCGTCTTATACCGAAAAATATTACAATTGGGTCTACAAATCTGCAAATTTCTTGCATTTAAACCCGACGACTTATCCGGTGTCACCGGAGGCACCACCGATCCACAATCTGTTCCAAACAGAGCTGAACGAAGCAGTGCAGTATAGGCATTGGTGGAATCCTCAGATGAAGATGATTGTGGAGGTAAAGGAAGGTCAAAAAGAGCAAAATTAGACGAAGATCTACTCGGAATGAAACGATCACTGTAGATTGTTCTAGAAGGTGAAGGATGATATGAATTGAAACCCGGAATTAACTGATTTGTTCTTGATGGGGTTTTTGGATTTAGATCAGATGATGAAGAAAGTGGATTTACAGAAGAATTTTCCATAGTAGATCGAAGAAGAAAGAAGGAAGAAGGAAGAAGAAACAAAGAAGAAAGAACAAAGATGAAGAGATCTAAAGGTTAAGAAAATTTATGGGAAAAAAATAAATTATTTTTAATTTTTTGTTTTATTTGAGGATTATTTTTTTAATATTAATATTACTATGTAGTAAAAATTTCCCGGGAAAATTACTAACTGAAGAAAAAGATTTGCGGGAAAATTGAGATGGGTTTTATTTGTGTTACTAAAATTAGGAAAGTGATTGTTATAATGGGAAACGGTGTCGTACTGTAGAGTGTAAGGGACCTTTTTTATTTCCTAAAATAATAGATTAGGAAATTGGTAGAAACTTATCTGATATTTATTATTTACGTCAAATCAACAAATATATACGAGTAAGTAAAGATGTATATATTCGCTTTATTAAGTTGGTTGGATAGCATCACCTAACATGAATAAGATTTATCATGTATTGAGTGTTGTTATCATCAACATAGATGAAGAAAATTGTCAAGTGTTTTCTTTTATTGAAAATTAAATTTGTGATTTCATGATGCATCATAATCAACGTTATTGATCATAAGGCCACATACTCTTGGGTGTTGTATTGAGTGTTGTTGGTGGGTGTCAAAATAGACATGCTAGGTTAAAATTTGGTAAGTCAAAATGAATTGAGTTGATATATCACAGGTAGTTAACATGTCAAAAGATTATTTGGGATGCGATTCGTTAGATCAAGATGGACTTAATAATTATAAAATCATTGATAATTTTTTATTTATTTATTATTATTATAACTAAATATAACGTATTAGTTTATTAAATAAAAAAACATTTTCTTCAAGTTGATTTGACAAGACTTGTCATTGAATTTAAGAAACATATTTACATCAATTTTTGGATGATTGAAATTAGATGAATTAAAATGAATTAAGTTATAATAAATAAAAAAATATTCTCAAATAAACAATGATCTTTCTACGTTCATAAAATAGTAATAATATCTCTATACATCTTACCTTCTCTGAATCTGAAAATTTACTGATAAGTTATTATGAAATTTTACTGATATGTTATTGTTGTTGAATAAAAAGTGTAATACTTTTTTGGATGAATGAAGCATTTTTTTCTTTCTATTTCTAATTTTCTATAATTGGATGTTTGTTTTTGTAGAACATGAAAACGGCAAAACAAAACAGCCAGCTGTCTTGACAAGAACAAAAAGTTCCTTGCTCATTCAATTAATGCTATAGTCACTTTATTTAAAATTATTTATTGTGATTTTTAAAAATATTTATTTTAAATTATATATGATAATAAAAGTTCATAATAAAATTAATTATTATTTTTATTTCGTCCTTAATAGTAATTGTTTTTAAAGACAATATCTTAATTATAGGTGATGTTATGATCGTTTAAATATCAATAAACGGTAAAATAATTTTAAATAACTCTCCTAGTTAATTTAATATGTTTAAAAATGTATGTAAAACAAAATTAAGATTAGATAATTTAAGACGGAGGGAATATATTATAATGCCAAAACAGTTTAACTTCCTAAAATGTAATTTGATTTTAGTATGTATGCTGATTTAGTTAAGAAAAAATCAAAGATATTAAATGGGAAAAAAGTCTGAAATATCTTCGAACTTTGATCGAAATTGCTGCAACAATACCGAACTTTGGAAATGACCTTTTACCCCTGCACAATTTAATAGTGTATTTTAAAGGTATATATGTGTACACATGGACATCATAAATATTGCATCATTATAAATAGTAACGTGTCCACGTGTGCACATATATACCTTTAAAATACACTATTAAATAGTGCAGGGGTAAAAGGTCCTCCATAAAGTTTGGTATCGTAACAACAATTTCGACCAAAGTTAAAATATTTTTCAGACCCTTTTCCCATATTAAATTTGATGGGGTAAATGGTAAATGCGTTTGTTTTTAATTTTTGATAGATTATTTTAAGTGAGTAAATTATGCGCGATAATTCTATTTGTTCTTTGTATGAGCTTGTTAATTATCACAAAAGAATGATTAGTATGATTAATATTTTAAACCTACTACATTCCTAATTAGTAGGTATAATTTTATTGAAGCAAAGGAAGGATCAAGACAAGAGTTTCCAAAGTAATCGAGTGGAGTTCGTGGGGGAGTCAAAAATTTTATTAAGGGATTTAAAAATACGAAGAAGTAAACATATAAAGAAGTTAAAAGGATTTGACATTTATCATATAATCATAAAAGTAATTTTAATTTTAAATATACACTTGAATCCAGGGTCACTCAAAAAACAACCTCTCTACCTTTTCATATAGGTATAAGATCTGCATACATTCTACCCTTTTCAAAACTCACTTGTGGAATTACACTAAGTATATTATTGTTGTTGTTGTAATCATAAAATATACAATATAATTTTCTGATGAAAGGGGTCTGTATGAACCCCTCTACTTCCACTTGGTTCCTTCTATTGGTGGAGATCAGATGACGATATACATAAATTTATCTGCTCTCCGTGTTTACACCAAACAAACGAATACATGGTATATATCTCGTATACACTCAGAGTTTGATTTGATATACATATCAAATGTGATTAAAATTTGTGTTTAGTCTACGCAATGAAGTTATAATTTCAAATCTCAATTTTTCCAAAATATAAAATTTGAAATTTCCATCTAATTTCAACTTCAACCCATTCTGATTTTAAAACATTATTCTATATAACACGTCGAAACAGACCCTAAGTATTTTATTGGTAGAAATTGTAAGTAAATTAGATCCTTTAACTTCATTTTTCTTGGTGGGGAGAGAATCATTAATTTGAGTTGATTCTTCAAAGTGATTATTGGTTGGTTGATATTTCAGAAATTAAATTTTGGTAAGAGACAAGTTGTTAATGAAATAAATTGATACTCCATAGTAGTTGGCATAATAATACTATTAGATTAATTGAGGAATCTTTCAAAGGGTTAATAGAAAAGACAAATAATAAAGGAAAAATGGTCTGAAAAATACTTTAACTTTGACCGAAATTGCTGTTACGATACCTTTTACCCCCTGTATTATTTAATAAGTTAATTAAATAATCGATTAAATTTATTTGATTTGTTTTATAGAAACTCCGATCCGAACTAATTTATGACCTACTCTACTCTTAGGTTCAAATTTCAAAAAAAAAAAAGATAGTAGGTAATATCTCTCAATTTGTCGAAGCCAGCCTCATAAAATCAAACGAAATGGATATAAATTGACTTGAACATCACGATTAAAAAAGAAAATTATGGAAAATATTGTACACCACCGATGCATATATAGATATTTAAACTCACTATACCATATAATTAATAGCATGACCAAAACTACATATATTTATTATTGGGAAAAGGATTTGAAAAATACTTCAACTTTGGCCGAAATTGCTGTTAGCCTGTTACGATATCAAACTTTATGGAGGACCTTTCACCCCCTACACTATTTAATAGTGTATTTTAAAGGTATATATGTGCTTACGTGGACATCATAAATATTGCATCATTTTAAATAGTAATGTGTCCATGTGGACACATATATACCTTTAAAATACACTATTAAATAGTGTAGGGGGTGAAAGGTCCTCCATAAAGTTTGATATCGTAACAGGCTAACAGCAATTTCGGCCAAAGTTGAAGTATTTTTCAAATCCTTTTCCCAATAATAAATATATGTAGTTTTGGTCATGCTATTAATTATATGGTATAGTGAGTTTAAATATCTATATATGCATCGGTGGTGTACAATATTTTCCATAATTTTCTTTTTTAATCGTGATGTTCAAGTCAATTTATATCCATTTCGTTTGATTTTATGAGGCTGGCTTCGACAAATTGAGAGATATTACCTACTATCTTTTTTTTTTTTGAAATTTGAACCTAAGAGTAGAGTAGGTCATAAATTAGTTCGGATCGGAGTTTCTATAAAACAAATCAAATAAATTTAATCGATTATTTAATTATTGAAATCAAACCAAACAAATTTAATTGTTTTTTCATCACTTCAATTTATGTCAATTTTGTGGTTTGTTCATTTTTTTTATTATAAAAAAACACTCCAACCTCTAGTCCATATTAAGTAAATTGTTGAGGTATGTGACACCCCTTGAGAAAAATATTTAAGAATATAAATTTTGATTATTTTCAAACTAATCTCCAAGAAAATGTAAGGTTTACTAAATAAAGGGTAAATAATGGGGAAAATTTCAAAAACGTTTACATCGTCCAAAAATTTATCATCTCCAAGGAACATTATAAAATTTATGTGAAAAGTTAAAGATATACAAAGATATAGATGCTCATTGAATTAGATAATATTGAAAAATTTATAACTACTGAAAGATAAGTTGTTTGAACATGAAATAAATTCTAGAAATTATCAACATAAAATTACAAGTCAAACAAGAAAGTAAAGGCAAAAACTTAAATTACAAACTAGGAGTGCACAAAAATTAATATGTACAATAGTATTTTTTAAAATTGGTATTTATAGATTTAATTTGATTTTTATTTTATTTCTAAAATCAAAGCCAAACCAAAATTTATCATTTTTAAAATTAAAAACCAAAAAAAAAAAGAATTGACAATATTTTCTCTTTGGTTTGATTCAATTTTTCGTGGACACCCTAACCTAAAATGTGCTTAAAAGCGATTTCAGATAATTGAAATGTAAATTATCGTGGATGGTCATTCTTTAATGTTCTTCAATCATTTCTAAACATATACAGGATTGAAATCCGAAAATCGCACAAAATAATTTCTCAAAAATTGACTTAAAATAAAGAGGGAAATATAACATTTTTTGTAGTGGTAAATAACTTTACAAAGACATCTCCTTTTATAGGCAAGCTAGGTTACAAAATTAAAAACCATTACATATTTTTATAAAAATAAAGAGTCTAGACATTTTTTGGTTTTAGATTTTTAAATTAGGTCTTAAGTGTAGGGGTGAGACAAATAGGCCCATTTTGTTTTGTTAGCAATTTCTCATATCCGTGAAGTCACACCTTTTTATATTAGTTTTTTACAAGTTTAATAAAAAACAATTCAATAAAAAGAGAAAAAAAAAGTTTAGGGATTTTTCTTTTTCATATAAGACAAAGAAGTAAAGGAGGAAAGAGTATTAACAAAAAAAAAAATTACAACAAGAGGACCTACAAGGATTAATAGAGCGAAAAAGACAATTTCTTTATTCTTTGATTTATTACACAAGATTTAATGATACCCCCCTCCCCCCGCCCTTTTTTCCCCCAAAAAGTAAATAAATAAAAAATTCCAGCAAAAAATATAAACAATTTCTTCCACCTTATCAATAATAATAACAATAACATATTCAGTGTATTCTCATAGTATAAGGTCTGAAGAAGGTAAAATACACGCATACCTTATTTTTACGTCAGATACATTCCTTCCATTTTATCAAATCAGTCATAGCTATTACTACATTCCATAGTGTATTTTCATAGAGTGAGGTCTGAAGAAGGTAGAATATACGCCTATCTTATTTTTACATCAGATACATTCATTCCATTTTATCAAATCAGTCATAACTAATACTACATTCCATAGTGTATTCTCATAGAGTGAGGTTTGAAAAAGGTAGAATTCACACATATCTTACTTTTATGTCAAATGTATTCCTTCCATTTTATCGAATCAATCATAGCTACATTCTAGAAAATTATATATACACTACAAAAGTACAAAATAAAAGCTAATAAAGAGACTCACAATTTTATAGAAATGCATTACTATGCTATTATCTATTTTCTTACAAATATATGACTCTCAATTGTCAAACATGTACAATTTTTATATGTTTATCACACAATGTTTCATGATTGCTTAGCATGCCATGCCTTCTTTCTAAAGTTTTTGTCGACTCAAAGTAACACGCCTTTAAGCTTTCATTATTTCTACTGTTTTTTCCCCATTATTATGGTACATCATTTCAATTACACAGTCTAAAAAGTCAAAAGCCCACATAGAAGTGTCTTTTTATTTTGCATTTTGTGTGAATTTCAACTTCTATGTCCAACTTTCACATCATCTATAATAATAGAAAATATCTATATAATATAAATCGAATCAAATTCAAAACAAGAAGCAGAAAAGAACTCGTGGATCAAAGGTCATTAATTTCTCTACAAGCCTAACATGTTTAAGTATTTACATGCTACACCCAAGTATTCAAAGGATCAAGAACAAAATATCTCAAAATTTGAAGCATTTCCGAGCAAAAGATTATTTGTTTGTGTTGTGAAATTTAAATTTATTATTCAAGATAAAGATTCAAGATCAAGCTATTCAAGTCCTTGGATCACAATCAAGCTCTAGTTCAACATAATTTATATTCTTATTTGGAAGAATCAAATAAATACCATAAAAATTATATTACTCATTATTCTTGAAATAAAATACTACATTTTGTTACAAAAAGAAATGGTTAATATAATCAATCTAGAAGATCAAGTAAATTACCCATCTTAACAAGTAAAACCACACTACAACAACAATATATCCCGTGAAATCCACCAAATGAGGTCTGAAAATGATAGAGTGTACAATAAACAGACCTTACCACTACCTCGTAGAGGTAGAAAAACTATTTCTAAAAGATTACCAGAAGTAAAACTACACTGACAATGAAAAAAAAAGTAAAATCACAACTAAAATGTAGACAAATTATAACAAAGAGCAAAAGAATTCCCAAAAAAAAAAGGTTCAATTTAGCAGAACAGATACAACAAATTAATTGTCAGCATTTTAACCTATTTCCCTAGCCTAAAACATTTAAATTCTATCAATACATAAAACTTCAAAAACATTTTCATCTTACAAAAAGAATAATAATCCACAAAAAATAATAATAATAATAATTTTTTTTAAGAAGTATTATGATGACTATACTCATGTTCAATAGTTGGAACAGTCCTAGTACCTGCTGCAATTGGTGCTCTAACATGTCCAACCATTGAAACTTGCAAAGCTTCTTCTTCATATGCTCTTCTTACCAATTCCTCCATCCTTGCTTTCTTCTTCACCTTCGCGAATATTGCTATTAATAATAAACCTAATAGAAACGCGCCCAATGCAGCTCCAATCGAGCTCCCAATAGCTAGTTTCCACTTACTTTCGCGCTTATTTTTCAAAGGTATCAAAGGCGACTCAATAACCAAACCAAAATGCCCCTGTTTTGAAGCAGAGCAAACATTTTGTGACACTTGTTTTGTTAGTATCACCTTTCCATCGCGCTCAAAGCTAGCACATAATGGTATGATCCCAGGGGTCGAATTTACTACTCTTGTAGTGTTGCTAAAATCAATAGTGATCGGAGATTTATCAGATAGAAATTTCAGTTCAAATGGAATATTAGACGATGTCACAATGTCATCACCAGCATTGTATACTAATAGTGCTAAAACAGGGGAAACAAGTTGATAACCTGATAATTCATAGTTATCATAGTAAATTGAAGACCAATTAGATCCAAGATTTTGTCGAATGATAAGTACTCTTTCAGCACAATGTTGAATACTTACCCCAATTGGCAATGAGAATTCTTTGATTTTTGCACCATATCTTGCTAGACTACCACAACGATACCTTATTGAATCGACTTTGATGCCTGATAGATTGGATGGTAACTGTATGGGGTATAATTTCGCGGTTTTGAACTTCTTTGTGTTGTAATAACGGAATGTATTATCTCGTAGGACTAGATCAAGAAGTCGCGATGATTTTATACCTTGTGCTTGAGTTGTAAGAGTCGCGGTGAATGCCAATGAAAGTAATGTCAGAGTAAGATAAAGAAGTGAGCCCATTTGAAGAAGGAATTGCCTAATTGAGTGTAGATTGTTGAGTTCTTTCCAGGATTGATCATCAAAAGGCTATTTTTTTTTGGCAAAAATGGAGATAATTGGAGAAAAGAGGGAAGTATTATTATGTGAATTGTGAAGTTTGTGTTATGTAACATGTTTTTTAAGGCAATATAAGTCTATTGTAATGTTTTTTTCCCCAACTTTGTTAGGGGTAGACTATAGGGGGACATAATCTTGAAATAAAGTTTCTATTTTTTTTAAAAAAAAGTATACTTTGTGGTGAAGTCTTGACCAACTTTATTAGTGAATCTTCTTTGTTTCAAACTTTTTGAGGGAAAATGAGCTGTTATACTTTGGCATGTAAATTTGAAAGTAATGCAACTTTTAAATGGGATCGAAATTAATTATGTTGATTGGATCTTGCATCAATGTAATCACACCTAATGCCATCATTTAAGGATTTGGCAGAGTTAGAACTTGAAGTTTATGAGTTTGAGATTCTAATTTTTCAAAGTTTCTGGTTCAAAATTACTCATATTCAATGAATTTCTTAATACAAAATAAGATTTGAATTGAAGATACCAGGTTCAACCAATGAGCTAGCTCGACCCCTTGACGAGTGAGCATAATAATATTTTTGAAGATTTCAAGCAATGGAGGATGATGAAGCTAAAATATCATGTATTTATTTAAGGATCCGACATGGATGCTACAATATTTGTTGTAGAATCTAAGCAACATGGCGAAAGTTACAATATTATGTACAGTTTCGGACGAGTTCAATAGTTTTTGCTTAGTGTCGGATTTGTATTTAATATATATAAGTATATTCACGAACTTAATAACTATAAACTTCAAATTCTGACTCTACTTCTGACAGATAAATATAAGTGAGAGGTTGGGGGGGGGGGGGGGGGGTGGGGGCAGGGGA
>NW_006239206.1:76447-125667 GCF_000226075.1 Solanum tuberosum | reverse complement strand
GTAGAGGGGGGGGGGGGTGGGGGGGGGGGTGAGGGAGTAGAGTCAGGTGACAAAGGCTGAATGAATGATTTTGGAGGGGGTGGATATGATGATGGCAATTCATGTCAAAAAAGAAAGAGGCGTGCTTAAGGCAAAAAAGGCTCTTTGTATTACCTTATGCACTTAAAATATTCTATCTTTTGGTTTTCATTATATTTATATGTCCCCCACTCCAATAATGGATAATTCTTGATTGGCAAGGAGCCATTCAACAAATTAAATCCTTCCATTCTTGTAGATTTTTTTTTTAATCTACGATCCGTTAAAGATATAATAAAGTAAATAAAAACATATGTTAATGTTATTTCTAATCGCACGTTTAAATTTTTAGATGAGATGATCAACAATACACAATCATTGTTTAATCTTCTCTTGAATCAATCACGAAGCTTCAATTAATTATTTAGGTTCTGATATTTTTATCTCCCGTTAGGAATTTTAAGTTAAAATATTAAAAAAAACATGCAGGTTTATTGTTCGCGATTAGTTCAAGTTTATGGTATGATACTATATGGAGTTATTTTGTATGTAAAATTACTTGTGTTACAAAATATGATTAGATTCTCAAGTTAGTTTTGATGATATATATAGCTTCAATTTATAATGAAAGACAATTAGATGATGAATTAGATAATTAAGCTTAATTTTGTTACTCAATTGTCATACATCTCAAGTATATTTAATAATTTTCTCTTGATAAGTTCTTATTGATTTCTTGATTAAAGAATAACCCCATGCTAATTATGATTAGAGAAGGAAAAAAAAGAATTCTGATTTTTTTTCTTTCCATTATTAGTTGGTACATCAGATTCATTTTTTCTACCTAATTATATATATCTTCTAGTGATAATCAGAATATAGTATTTTGATCCAATTATTGCTCAAATTTGTTTGGTATAATTTTCGTTAATTAATTCGTTTAATCAATGTCTTCATTGTCACTAATTGGAATTATGCATATGTAACACTTGTAAAAAAGAAATTATATATGATAAAATTATTGTTCTATTCTTTTCAATAGTGATGAAAGACTAGGTACAATATCACAAAATAAAAGTTTTATGACAAATAACAACAAGAGGAAAAAGATGGCCGCACCACTCCTTGAAGGGCGCCTAGATAAAAAAAAAGTGAAGGCGAAAAATATTGCCTATAATTGAGGCTCGGGATCGGGACTTCTAGAAGGCTCAGAAGAAAATATTCAGAATCTACTGACTCGACTAATGGAAGTTGACATTGGCCTGGTAAGTCATGCCTACACGCCAATTAGAAGGTGCAACATTATTAACTATAATTGTCTCATGAGATGTGTATGAAGTGAGCTTGAATGAAAGTGTTTGGCCTGAAAGTGTTGCAAATGCTTGATATGATGCTCCCCAATTGTGGCTCATGCTCATCCATCCTGTTTTACTTCCTTTCACCCACATGCTTGCCACGTCACCACCTCCCGCCACGTTCATCACGTATACCAATAACCAATAACCGTTTCCTTGGAGCGCGAATTTAATCCCACCTTTCTTAACGCAAGGTACCCTATAACCATAGACATTTTTTTAGAGGTAAGAAATGATGCAAAATTAACCCTAGAGGGACAAAATTGGAAATTTCAAAGAATTTCTTAAAATTATTTGACTCGAACTTCCAATCTACTGGTTGATGATAGTGGTGCATATATACTTTACCGCCCAAGCACAATCTTGATTAAAATTCAATGAAATGAAGAATTTTTTAAAATTGCATGACTCGATCTTCTAACCTACTGGTTAATGGTTCATTGTCCTAAAAGTTGATTCTTTAATTAAAGTCAACAAAATGAATAAATCATGCTTGTAAATTCTTTACACTACCACATATCTCGATAACTTTTTCAGGTGATCTCATGATGTAAAAATTACTATTACGTACCTGCGGTACGATACAGGGACAATGCCAGCCTTCCATTGGGCAATTTTCATGAAAGCAGGTTTTGCCATGTCAAAATGTTGGCGTGGTGGGTTGCACCATCCACCATGGTTTGAGTCTTGGGACCAATTAGGTGGACAAAGGTTTGTGGCTGTAATTGTGGTAAACCCTGTATAGCAAAATTTTGATTTTACACACATTATTTGAAAACATTGACCACATGAATATCCATTGCCAAATAATACTGTGCTCAATGCTGCTGTTGCTGTTCCATAACCTGAATTAAACAAGTTTCCATATCCACAAGCTCCACCTAAAAAACCACAAAAAAAAAATGATTATACTGTCAGATCGCCTAAAAGACTATGACAAATAACGAGTGAGATCAGTAACTTGAAAAATAAGACAAATAACATACTATAACAGGTTAAAATCCAGTAATAATGTATATATTCTCTACACTATAAGTGATCAACGAGTTCAATTGAACCCAATATTTTAAAGCTGAGTATAGATATTCGTGTGGAAAATTACTGAACTTCGAAAAAAAATATTTGGTGATTTTTTTAAAGACATAATTAAGTAATGTTTTGTGTAACTTGGTTGATTCACATGCATAATGGATTATTCCGAAATCTAGATATATATAAGGAAAAAAAAATTATGGTACGTTGATGGTAGACTGTAAAGGTGTAACCAAACTATGAAAAAAAGGATTTATATAGTCGATATCAGCTAAGTAACGCACCCATTGTTTCAGAAGCAGTTTCGTCTCCGTAAAATGTGGCAAAAGCTTGTTTCCAAGGCATGGCTTTAAACATAGTGGGGCTAATGGTGGGGGTGGAATAATAGGGTGCAGCCATAGCTTGATGAAAAAATGCCATTGACACAATGATCAAGAAAATCAAACTCAATTTGCAATTAAAAGATGCCATGTTTTTTTTTTCTTTCTAAGGAATGAAAATGTTACACTTAAAAGACAATTTTGTTTGATGAAATTGACATATAAATTTGGTCCTTTTATAGTTTGTGTCTAAGGGATATTATAATTAAAATATTGTAACCTTCGTGCCCCCACGAACATTTTAGGGATATTAAGTCAATTGTTTTATAAAAATAAAATATAAATTAGAGTCAAATGTTTTGTTCTAAAAATTATTTTATCTTAATTGTAACACGTAATCAAAACTACAAGGTTTGTTACATTTGTTTTTTTTTTTATAACGTGCAAGCAAGTTATGTGGTACATTGGTGCTTAGCCCGCCGTACTGTTTTCAAGATTGATTTTTTCTTAAAATATATTTCCTTTCGTTTTAATTTATTTGTCTGATTTTGACTATAGTACACACGAAATTTAAGAAAATAAAGAATACATACTTTTGAATCTTGTAGTCTTAAACTAAAAATATATAAAATGTATCAAAATTTCTTTTAATCTTCCGATATTAAACATGTCACACATCGATGGAGCTAGAATTTAAAGTTTATGGGTTTAGAATTCTAATTCTTTAAGCTAATAGTTTCTAAATATTCAATGAATTTTTTACTACAAATTCAGAATTTAAATCAAAGTTACTGGTTCGATCGAATCCGTAGAACGTTGAAATTAAAGAATTTTTAAAAAGAGAAGAAATATTCTTTTTTTAAACGAACTAAAAAGAAAAATAGGACAGACAAATTGAAATGGTGAGAGTAACAGAGATGTTCTAAGAATGTAGGCTAACATTGAACTTAAACTTGATTCTAAGTTCTCAGAATTTTGTTATGATTAATTGCATGTATTGTGTCTCTCTTTTGACAAATTAAATAACTTTAAGAAATTTTGAAGAGTCAGAAGGAATAGTTGATAATAAAAAATAGTAAAAGGAGGATAGAGTTTGGTATGCATGGTTACGTGTCAAGCAGAATATGGGCAGGAAAATCAGTACAATTTCATAATTAGTGCAACTGAATTGGGCTTTTAACAACCCCAATTTTATTTTATTTTCAAATGGTAGGAAGAAAATTAAAAAAGAGAAATATCATTATGTTTCTTAAAAATCGAATTAACTTGATGGATATGAATTATATCACTACTAAAACTTACTTCCATTAAAATGTCCAACTAAAAATTGATCTATTTTCATATATATTTTGATTGAATCAGTGAGAAAAGATAAAATGTTCAATGATTATTCTCAACATTTCAATGGAAATCTGCTTTCCACTGTTCTCTTCGCTGAAAATTGGGTGGAAAGATCATATTTTATAGCACAAATTGCCCATAGTTTGGGTGGGAAGCTCAAATTGCCCATAGTAGTGTATTTGATTTAGTTTTGATTTAACCCCATAATTGACTAACGACTCAAACCGAATCATGAACACCCCTAGCTGAGCCAAAGGAGGTTCAAAAATTGCTATAAGTCACTAGGTCAAATCCCCTCCGTGACATTATTATATTATTTTTTGAATCCCCTTGTTTGAATTTCTGACTCCGTCATTAGTTATGATGCATTCAATAAAACATCAAGTAAAGCTGAACATAGGATCTAACTCTATTCAGGATATTTGATAATCTGAATCAAAACATTCATAATCTCCCCTTTGCTTAAAATTTGTTAAATTTTTAGCCTATGGTATATACATACATTACTTTAACTACATATTGACACACTGCAAATTGCAAAGCATCCACCATTTAACATAAGAAATGGTTTTTTATTTTTACAAATTGCTCTCATCATGTACATATTGATATGATTTATTTCCCATGCAAACTGGTGTTAGTGCATTCTCTTTGCAGATGTCTCACACACATTTCACCCTGCATTTACAAGTAAAGTTGTCAGTTACAACAACAACAACTACCTTTATCGGAGTAGAGAGACTGTTTCCGATAGATCCTCGACTCAAAAGTTCAGTCACCATCATGGTTGATCAGTTTAAACTTGTCTCCACACAAAAAGAGCATAATTCTATACATGAGTAAAGGCGGATTTATGCAAATGTCCCTCTTCTAGACCACCATTTCGATTTTAGCCCTTAAATATTACCCTTCCGAACAATGTTAGGCTCACGTCTAATGTTTGCTCATATATTGCTTCACCTTACAGACAAAGCATCACATTATCATAAACGTTTGCAATTTTCCAAGGTTTTAGACAGTGGTCTAATGTTTTCTCATAAGATTTTGAGTTTGCTCAACAAGGATCAGACTGTAGTTTAAGAGGTCTATAAGTTGCAAGAGAAATTAAAAGATGATCATTTACCAAAAGTAGTCCGGAATAGGGACAATGGGTGAAAATTTCACTAAAATAAGCATCTCTTCTTTATGTTGCGTTAGGTCCAAGGTTCATTTTCCTTTAACATAACATAACATAAGCGTCTTTTCTTTCTTCCTTGAGAAATAATAGAATAGTATAAGTACCTAGATTTCATGCGCTACTTCCTTCCGGCAATGTGATTAAGCGTGTGGCTGAATCATAGATCATCTCCGTAGCACAACTGAGAAAATTATATCAATGGTTAGACTATGGAGATATAAATCAACTAGAGAATGATGATGGAATAACCTTAGAAGACATCGACACTTTTGGACTTACTTTGTGCATTTCACTTTGTTGGTTTTACCTCCACTAGACACAGATAATATGGTACCGAAGAAGGAAGTGTTATCTGTTCCACAATTCGGACAGGGGCCCTGAAATTTAAGTTTATCATGCATCAATTTCAAATAGATACAACCTTTACATCATCATACAGAAGGGTTATGAACTTTTATACCTTTAAGATCAGAAAATCTTTAACGATAATGTTTGTAAATGTAAAGGATAGCCACAATATGAAGGGCAATGCAGCAAACCACACGAAAATGAAGCTGAATGGCTCTGGAAGCTGCAAAAAAATGAACCACAGTTAGTTTTCGAGAGAAAGAAAAATGATCACAGTTAGTTCTCCCAAAGAAGACGAGCAGAAACACGGATAAGGAACTAGTTGAGTTTAAATTTCCAACATGTGCATATGAGTTTCTTGTCACCAAATAAGCTTGCCAAGATATGGTCTTATGATTCACAAACACGCATGATATCGGAACTGGCACCCCGAGACACAAACACAGGTACAAGCATACTTCATTTTCCTTTGCATGCATATGCAACAATGACTAAATTACTAAAATTGGTAAGTGCAGAACAATGAAGATCAATTGTGGTCATATGGAAGAAACTAAGGTTAATCAACATTACCACATCTGCAGATTTTGCTCAGAAGTGTAGTAATTATTAACACCTCTCAAAAAGATTAGGCGTAATTACAAACACCACTCTTACTTCAAATCCTTTCGAGAAACTAGTTTGAACTCCTAACTTACCATATACTGCCTTGATTAATCTATTTCGAGACATTCTCTACTATAAATCCATCCGGATTCACCACCCATGTTAGTATTGGCTCATGCTTTGAGATCTTCCAACTACATGTCTTTTTGCTTAAGCTAATGAACATTGCCAACAAGTTTTGACCAAGCTAGTGCAGAATATTTTGCACTTAATCACTTTGACTAGGGAGAAAAAGTGAAGAACCAGGCAAGTGAATGATATACCTCCAAAAGATAAGTGATCTCAAATCCAGTTAAATCATCGAGGAAAAAAAACCTGTAATACAGCAACCAAATAAATCATATTAAAGAAAAATCGGAATGTTGCTTTATGAGCAAGGAGTACAAATACAAATACTTTCCATTTTTTACAGAGACTGAAAATCATCAAGAATTCAAGATACAAACATGAAAGATGTAAGAATGAATTTATAAATTGATGGAAACATTAGGGTCAGACTGAATTTTTTTTTACAGAGAGCTAGTTATCCTTCTTTTTGCTGTGTTTCTTCTTTACTTTCATTGTCGCATTTTTGTTCCGTGCCCATGAAATAAGGCCGAGTTGAAACTCCCTCTATCCTCAGTTATTGCGGACAGGACAAGCAAGTTATTGAGGGTTCTTTATACCAAATACTTTCACACTAAATGGGATAAAACAAGAAATATCCTAAGCAAAGATTTGACTAGATGGTATTCACGAACAGATGACAAGCATGAGTGAAGAAGGGTCTTATGTTACCATTTTTGGTGGTAAAGAAGATGTTCATGTCTTCCATTCCCCAAACCCACTTCCTCTTTCAAGATTGAGTTAGTGTTCCGATAGGCAAGAGAAATGTCTATTTGATAATGTAAATACAAAAGAGAGAAAGAACCAACCTTCAAACTCTCTAACACAAGATTTCTCCTTCTCTTACTTCTTAAAAGCTCAACAGTAAATATTTTTGGTGAAGACTTTAAATGCTACCATCATTTTTTGAAATGGACCAAACATTTTTTGTTGCTTGAAACTATGCAAACAATGCAATTGTGAAGTTAAATATCGAGAGACAAAGAAATTCTACTCACAATCCAAGCGCAACAACAGCTGCAGGGACATTTAGCAAGAACATCTTCAGATAATCAATATAAAGGTCACTGTAAACCTGTGGGAAGTAAGTTCGATCAAAGGCATATTATGAGGATATGCAATGGAAATAATGTAGCATGTCATCGTAATGCAAATGGAAAAACTGATGGGACAAACCTTTCTACTACGGAGACTGCATCGTGGACCCTCAACCACAATATCACTGCCATCCATCTAGAAATTAAGAGATCCAAAACAAGAAAATTTTGAAAATGGCAGAAGAATGAGATAATTTTCAAAAAGACAATGCATAAGCGAGCAAGAAAGAAAAGTAGCAAAGAATATTTGGTATGTCCATGGACCATGTTCACAGGGATAATAAATAGAAGAATAGCCATATTAGTGACTGGCCAAACTCAAAAACAACCTGATACCTAAAGAAAGTACCAGATAATTGTTGATATTCCATAATCTGAGCTTATACAATGTAATCAGTCACTAGTTCGAAATACCAATTACGTTGCTCTTATTTTTCTGGTGTATTTGTTATTGCAAGTAACATAAAGGGATTCTTTATAATAACATTCGGTACCAAGCTATACTTTTCTGTTGTATTGTATATCAAACATTAATATATGAATATGATTGACCAATGGCAAAGAACCTTAAGTTTCAACTTCAGCTTGTCAAACTCTTGATCTGTCAAAATCGGATTCCCAGATACATAAGCCATAGAAGCTTCCAAAAATCTCTGTTCATCGGCACCTACATTGAGAGGACTTGCCGTCAAGGGACCATATCAAAGACATACAAAGACCATATTGTAAGAGTTTAGATGATTAAATGAAATTGTTCTATACTTAGCATGACAACGCTGCTCCCTTCCCACATAAGTTCTTCCTTGAGGTTATCAAATTCCTCATTCGACATTATGGCCTTTCCTTCATAATAGAATGACTGTGGTACACAACCAAGACAAAGCCATTCTGTTCGTTAGAAAGGGAAACCAAACGAAGCAATGAAGAAGAACAATCAAAAGCAGTAAGATAAACTGCATACACAAGCCTCAATCATCATAACAATATAAAATCCAGGGAATGAATAGAAAATATTTGCTTCATTACTTGTAGTGCTTGGAGAAACTCTTGTTCCATTTCACCCATAGATTTCTTTTCTTTCCTGTCAAGACTACAATACTGCAAAATTTTGGTGTCCTCTTCCGCTTCCTCTTTGACCTGACCTGAAAGCAAAAAAATGAGGTTTCATGAACATAACATGGTATGGGAACCATGAAATGGAGAATTTGGTTGAACATGTTTAGGCACTATCATCGATTTCTTTTACTCCTGTTAGTAAGGTAGTTGACAGTGAATCACTTTTCCTTGCAACAACCTTGCCTCGCCATATTGATCATAGAAAAAGTTTACTTTTCTGAGGTGCAGCAGAGTACTACCATCTATAACAAGTGATTGCAAGAGTACTACCATCTATAACATCTAAAGTATTTGAACTTGGATTGAATCCTAGATTCCCTAAGCAATACGAAGCATCTACCAACTGAACAATCCTTCCAGACAATCATCAACTCAGAAAAAATAAAAGGGAAAAAGTTCAAATTTCCCCTGTACTACACGAAATATCTTACTTTACCCTACGTTATACTTGCTCGAACCATACCCTTGCTATTAGAAAATAATCTTGTAGTTACACTTAGAACTTAAACAAAGCTCCAAGATGAACTAAATGAATTCCACATGTCCACGAAAAAGGTCCAAAATTGCACCTTTACTTTTCAGTATGGCATAAAATTAATTTCTATTATACTTCAAGTTAGAGTTAAAGCCCCATTAAGATCAATGAAAAATACAACCATTTACTAACAGTTAACAAATTCTCTAAGGCTATGACTGAACCCCAAAGTACAATAATGGATAAAAATCAAATCTTTAACCAATTTCCCTAACATAAACCAAAGATTATCCACAAATCACAGTAAACAGAACAAAGATGAAAACATTAAATCCCTAACCTGGCTGGTCAGCAGCAGCCTTAGGGGAAAGAATCAACAACTTTCTTCTAATAGACAACTTCCTACTGGCAACAAAAGGGATCAATGGGAGCCTTGGTGAAGAAGAAGAAGAAAAGATTGGTCTTTTAAAAGGGGCATGAAAAAGTTTAGAGCTTGTTATACTGAATCCAAGTTTGGTGGCCATTCTTGTTCTTGATAGAGGTGACAGCAAATGTGAAGAAACTTAAAGGGAGTAAAAAGAAGAAAAAATTGATGCATTGTGGGAAAAATCTTGAATGTGATGGTTATGGTAGAGAGGGAAAAGGAAAGAGTGGCAACAAATGAGAGGAATTCAAGATAAGGTTAATGTGTGGAGGGAAATTAATTTTTTCTGTCTCTATTTGAACTTCATCAACAAAATCTTTTTGTTTTTTCATTGGTGTTCGGAGTAATTTGAATTCACATTGTGTAGAGCCTCATTCAGATGAAACTATTTTTTATAAAGAATTTTTTCATATTTATAGCTCGAACTCAAGATCTCTCTAGCTAATGAAGGAACAATCTCATCCACGGTACCTAGTGATGGCAAAATCTTTTATTTTCTAAGTTTAATTTGAGTAATTGATGTTACATGATCTGCCACGTCAGCTTTCCTGTGGTTGAACACCAGAATCTAGGATCCTACAATTGCTTGACACATGGAGGCTTGGCTTGTTCACGTGTTTGTCACGTGGGATTGATCCATCCAGCTATATTTTGGTTCTTTATCCCGTCTTTCGAATTAAGCGATTATCTTTCTAAAAGTCGCAATTTCATAAGTTAATTCATTTTACTTTGAATATAGGAGTTGTTATAAGTAAAATTCGAGAAATTTTTTTTAATTATATGAAAAATCCTTCAAGAAGTCATGCATGAATATCTTGTTGGACATCTAAGTAATATTCGTACTGATTTTTCATATAATTATAAAAAAAACAAGAATTTTAAGAA
Organism: Solanum tuberosum; assembly: GCF_000226075.1. Lineage (NCBI taxonomy): Eukaryota > Viridiplantae > Streptophyta > Magnoliopsida > Solanales > Solanaceae > Solanum > Solanum tuberosum. Next base: position 115,308 of record NW_006239206.1, on the reverse strand, counting down.
ACATTTGAAACAATCCGTTTTAGAGCAGATTTGAGCTTTCGTGCTCACTTTTTGAGAGAATAAAAATAACAAAAAACTTGGAGGAAGTTTTTTTTTTTTTAAAAAAATTGAGGTCTTAAATTTTATTACATGTAAAATTATTTTTATTAGGAGTACCTGTTACCCCTTCTATGAAGTTTCTTTCTGGATGTGAAATTACTTTTATTAGATGACTATCATTTTACTAAGTCGTTTCAAATAAAATTATTGTTTTTTTTTTTAAAAAAAGACTGATAAATAAAACTCATAATGAAAAGAAAAAATGATAACCAAAATGGAACAAGATGTACATGGACATGATAATTAATGTTCCATTTTACTAGCAATAATTTTCAAATAAAAATAACTTGACTTATCCCTCTAAGGATATTTATTATCCAACTATTGGCTTTAGCCTAACAAGACCTTTTTTATCGGGACATAACCAGACACGATTACAACACAATTCAGAAGTATGAATACACTCACTATCCACTATTGGGACAGCAGTAACATTATGATTAGTATTTTCTATTGTGACTTTAGCTTTCATGATCTCAACTCCGATTAACTCCGGCCACTCATACGACACCGTTTCTCCTGGTCTTCTACAATCGTCACCAGAGCAATCACATTTGAGACAAGGAGGGTATTTCTAAGCGGCAATAAATTGAGAAAAAAATAAAAAACCAAAAGAAAAAATTAGAATTATTATTTTCTCCATTTTTTTTGTGATGTTACTCAAATGGTAAAGGAACTTAAGCTTTATAGGGAGGCTAAAATCTAGTTACAACATATATTATTAATATGTTCACATCTATTACTAGTTCTATTTTCTTTTTTTGAATTTTCTGATTTTGTATTAGATAATTGAGTCATAAAGCTATTTTTGACTATCTTCATAAAGTATTCTACAATTAATTTCGAAGATAAGATGTTCTTTCAAGTGCATTCCACAGAGGCAACAGAGTTTGATTTTATTTTATTTTATTTTTATATAACCGTACTGAATTTAGTTTGATATGATATTGATATAATATTTTTTTTTTTAAATCGAAAATACCGAACCTGAATCGATCAAAGAATTTGAATGCTATAATCTTCTATATTAATCAACTTGGGTACATTTTTTTATATTACCCAAATTACACAAAGTCGCATCTATTTTTTGTCTAATAATTAATACTCCAACAGAATTTTCTAAAAATGTTAATCTAGTAAACCATTATGTAATAGAAATGTTAGATTTGATAGTTTGGAATAAAGATGATTCTAAATTTCTAGCTACCAGTACATGTACTATAATAAGAAGTCTCAGTTATTTATTGAAGAATAGACTATAGTTTTTAACTACTTTTATACAATCTTATCAAATATTAAACCACTATTTTAGTCTTTCAAAAGTTTGGGTTTTATGTTGTCAAAGACTTATTTGTTAAAACACTAAAACATAGGTCCATAGTTTAGGTGAACATCATTTATTGAAGAGAATTTAGAACCTAAACTTTTGCTCAATATGTTTATTTGTCTTTCAAAGTGCCATTTCCATGATGTATAATAAGTTTTCCTCTTTTGAACTTGAAGACTTTTTTTTGTTCCATCCGATGTCCGATACATATATTAGAACCCGACTAATTCATATATTAGAGCCTGACTAATTCAGATTTGTGTTGCATCTCCATTCGAAAGGAAGCGCTTCCTATTAAAAAACTTTTCATACTCAGAATTCGAAGTCGGGACCTCTGGTTAAGGGACAAACAACCCATTGCAGCAGTTGCACTACATTCATTGGTGGTTGAACTTAAAACTTACATACACATAAAATATGGAAAACTTTTGTGGAATACCTGCTACCTCCCACTAGCACATATATCAAATATTTCTATTCACCAACAGTTAGACATATGACAATCAATCACCTAGTGTTTTTGCGTGTACTGAAATTTAAATATGAAACCTTGTAATTTCCAACTTATTTCATTGATCACTAGCCCACACACCTGGGTGCCCAAATCCACCTTTACAGTTCCACAATTAGATTAAATGAGATGTATAAGAACAGTCAAAAAACAGTTTAGACAAAAACTCTTTATGATTAAGATAGTTAAATATCATTTTTTTTTAAGTAATATAACCAAACTAAAACATACATGTAACTAGATCCAGCCACCAGTCATTTGTTTCCACCTATAACATCATAAAATTGTGTGCCAACCACCATTCCTATTTTTAGGTAAAACTAAAAACTGAAAACCTTTAACATAACCAAAAAAAAAAAGTTAGCTATGAGTCACGTGCATGCATGGTTGTTGAATGTTTAAGCTTTATCTTCCATTCAAAATAACATAACCTACCTATTTTGGCATCCACAATATAAACCTCAACAAGATCAACCATAAAGGGGAAGAATTTTTTTTTTAAAAAAAGGGAATTTTTTTTTTCTTATTGCTTGTACTTCTATTTTTCGAGATTGAGTTGGTATTCAGTCTACTTCTAAATAAGTACTCCGCGTAACAAATATGGTGAGTGAAGTGGTTCCAATTCCTTCAAGAGTTGAAAGCTTGGCTAAAAGTGGAATCCAAGTCATTCCTAAAGAGTATGTGAGGCCACAAGAAGAGTTAAATGGTATAGGAAACATCTTTGAGGATGAGAAGAAAGATGAAGGACCTCAAGTACCGACAATTAATCTGAAAGAAATCAACTCAGAGGACAAGGAAATTCGCGAAAAATGCCACCAGGAGTTGAAGAAAGCAGCAGTGGAGTGGGGTGTAATGCACCTCGTTAACCATGGGATATCGGATGAGCTAATTGATAGAGTCAAGGTTGCTGGAAGTACCTTTTTTGATTTACCTGTTGAAGAGAAGGAGAAGTATGCAAATGATCAAGCTTCTGGTAATGTCCAAGGCTATGGCAGCAAGCTAGCAAATAGTGCTTGTGGTCAGCTTGAGTGGGAGGATTACTTCTTTCATTGTGTTTTCCCCGAGGACAAGCGCGACATGGCCATCTGGCCTAAAACCCCTGCTGACTACATGTAAGCTTCTTTACATAGTTTCATGATTGCAGAGTTTTCAATCTTCTCTTTTTTGACAATGGTGGTGTCAGGGCTCGCTTTTGCGTTGCCTCGACCAATCCACCGAGGTCTACTACCTCCACCAACATAGGTGAAGGTGAAGGTAGATAACCAACTGAGCTACTAAGATTCCTCAAGCTAAACATTTCTGTTTTGCAGTCCAGCAACAAGTGAATATGCCAAGCAGATCAGGAACCTAGCAACAAAGATTTTTGCAGTGCTTTCGATTGGGTTGGGATTGGAAGAAGGAAGACTAGAAAAGGAAGTTGGAGGCATGGAAGACCTGCTGCTTCAAATGAAGATTAACTACTACCCCAAATGTCCCCAACCAGAACTAGCACTTGGCGTTGAAGCTCATACTGATGTGAGTGCACTGACTTTCATCCTCCACAATATGGTGCCTGGCTTGCAACTCTTTTATGAAGGGAAGTGGGTAACTGCAAAGTGTGTGCCTAATTCCATAATTATGCACATTGGGGATACCATTGAAATCCTAAGCAATGGAAAGTACAAGAGCATTCTTCACAGAGGGGTTGTGAACAAAGAGAAAGTAAGGATTTCATGGGCTATTTTCTGTGAGCCTCCAAAGGAGAAGATTATGCTTAAGCCCCTACCTGAGACTGTCACCGAGGCTGAGCCATCTCAATTCCCACCTCGCACCTTTGCACAGCATATGGCACACAAGCTTTTCAAGAAGGTTGATAACGATGCTGCTGCTGAACAAAAAGTATTCAAGAAGGATGATCAGGATTCTGCTGATGTACACAAAGCCTCCGAAAAGGATGATTGCGATATTGTTGCGGAGCACATAGTCCTCAAGGAGGACAAACAGGATTCTGCTGTTGAACAGAAAGCCTTCAAGAAGGTTGATCAGGATGTTGTTGCTGAGCGCAAAGTTCTCAAGGAGGACGAGCAGGATGCAGTTGCTGAGCTCAAAGTTTTCAAGAAGGATGATCAGGATGTTGTTACTGAGCATAAAGTCCTCAAGGATGTTCCTGCTAAAGAATCTAAATAGTTTCTCTTGTTGTCATACTCCGATGGTTGTTTATTTGTTGATCCCCTATTTTGTGTCCTCTGCGGTGTCTTTATTTAATATGCATATCAACAAAATTTCAAGCAATATCACCCCTTTGTATATGAGCAACACAACACCCTGTGGATTCTTTCATCAATAAAAACACAATTATTTTAGCGAAATAACTATCATTTGTTCAAATACACACACATCATATCTTTTCATGTTCAGCATGTTTCGTTGGAGAGTAAAGTGACCCTCAACTTGGTGCAGAAACTTAATGAAGTTGATCACAGCAGTAAAAGAATGTATGCTTACATGTTGAACAGAAAATTTCATCATTCACATTAAATTTGTGCCCGCAAGGGTTTATTTGAAAAGAAAGCTTCCAAGTTGTAAGTGAATAGCTCTTCAAGGGCTTTAAAAGACTCTGGAGTTATAACAGCAGCATGTGGAGACAGCACCACATTATCCAACCCAAACAATTCTTTTGGTACATGAGGTTCATTTTCATAAACATCAAGACCAGCACCACCAATCTCACCTCTCTTCAGAAACTGAACCAATTCCTCCTCATCAATGAGTGCCCCTCGTCCAACATTTATGACAATACCTTCCTTCCCAAGGGCAGTCAGCACTTCTTTGCCAACTAGGTGGTGTGTTTCTTTTGTTAAAGCACAACAAAGAATTAGAACATCACTGTTGATTGCAAGATCATGAATATTAGAATGGAAACGAAACGAAACATTGGGCTTCATCCTCTTTGAGGTGTATGCAATGCTGCAGCCAAACGCCTCAAGTCTTTTACCAATCCTCGAACCAATGCTCCCTAAACCTACAATGCCCACTCGCTTTCCACCAACCTGTGTAAAAATACATGTTAAGTACAATGTCATCTTGCCAGTTCCCACAACTCCTTTACCGGCTTCAGTAGCACTTCTGTAAAATGACATAGAAACCAATACAAGAATGTCTTTTTTCTACTTAAGATGAAAACTTTGTCCCCTCTATATTTACTCTTTATATAGACTCTTCCAAAACCACATTCAACTATAATAGGTGGAGAACGAATTTAAGATTGGTGCCAACAATTCATTGAGGAACAAACAACTTGCTAAATTAAGAAGTCAACAAAGTGAAGCAAGACTTCAAATGAAAAATACTTAGTGAAATCCTATAGGTGGAGTTTGGAGAAAGTAGAGTATACAATGACCTTACCTTTAACTCATGAAGGTAGAGAGAAATTGTTTCTGAAAGGCACTTCGTCCAATTGTTCCAAGTTTCTTCTTTTGAAAAGTATCAATCTTTTGATCGTTAATCAAAACAATTCATAAGAGGCATTGGACAAATCAAGAAGCTATGTTTAATACATATTCCATCTGTTTTCAGTTCGCGACAGTCAAACTGTATGAACTTGGACCATCTTAAGATGTATATTTTCATCATAATAATATAAAAAGAATTACAATGCATAGTATTTTTTATATATAGTTTGATTTAAAATGTTGAATTAATCAAAATTAGTTTAGCTCAGTATATCAGTCAAATTGATTCGAAGTGAAATGTGACGAGTAAAAGTGCATAAAAAATAAACTGAATCTAGTAATGATGAGCATATTTTAGAACAAAATTGACCTTAGAACCGAGGGGGAATATTCCTTTAACAGGCCAAGAGCCAGCACGAACAAAACGGTCAGCAGCAGATACACGACGGAGGACGTCAATCAATAGGCCGACGGCGAAGTCCGCGGCATCCTCGGAGAACGAATCTCCGGCGCCAGTGACGCGGATGCCACGGCGGCGACACTCGGCGAGGTCAAAATGGTCATATCCGGCGCCAGTACCCACGATGCACTCCAAATTAGGGTACTTATCCAGGGTCTCCGACGTGACCGGAGTAAGACCAAAACAGAGCATGACCCGAACCGAGCCGGAAAGGGGTAGAAGTGATGGGTCGGATTCGTCAAGCGGATCGAAAACCCGGTACCGGGTTTGTAGTTTGGATAAGAACGGATTTCCATAACTCGGATAGCGATGGACGAGAAGTAGCCGGAGATTGGTGGTTTCCGGCGATTGATACTGATTGGAAGAAGCCATGTTCTAATTTTCTTGGAGTGCGTATTGAATTACTGCTCAAATTTTCAGAGTCAACAATAATGATATGTTAATAAAACTAACTCAAATGGATAAAACCTTTGCCAAAACTTGTCTCTTTTTTTCCACAGAAAAATTACCTAAATATACAACTTATATAACATATTTTCTAAATTTTCTACTATTTGAAAAAATCATAAAAATTTCTGTTCTAGAATACATTTATGCGATATACATCACTTTACACGATGTATCAGCACATTGAGTAATGTATTCGAAATCGAGACGCGATGTATCGGAACGTTGAGAGATGTAATCGTAATCGGGACGCGATATATGGGAACGTTTTAGGATGTATTCAGATTTCATCACATTTAAGGGATTTTTGTAATTTGAAAAAAAATAGAGATAAGATGTAATTAGGTCTTAACACTAAGATTTGTGAAATTCTTTCATTTAAATCAAAAGTTTCAATCACATCAATTTCACGTACAATAGTATAAATTTTTTGCAAATGTTATGTGTCAATAATAAATTGATATAGTTGAATAAAGTTCATGTAGGTTTTTAGTTAAGCAGCCTGAACAAAATAAGATATCACTTTTTCCAATTATTATCTCCACTAATTATAAATAAAAAAATAAAAAAATAGAGACATTGAGCAATCCATCAATAAAATTGTGGACATAATTAATATTAAAAAATAGGTGGAAATTTGGGAAAACATCAAAAGTACATCAATATTTAAGGGGACTATGTAATACTTCATATAAAATAAAGGGAAAAAGGATAAATATACCCTCGAACTATCGTAAATGGTATGCAGATATCCTCCATCATACTTTTGGGACATTGGTGCCCATGCCGTCCAAAAACTAGAGCATATATACCCTTTTTACTAACAGACATACACGTGTTATAGTCTTATCCACCGACCAACATTTATTAAATATTGGATCGACGGATAAGATTGCGCTACATGTTCCTATTTAATCTTCTGTTAGAGTGAAGGGCATATATGCTCTAGTTTTTGGATGGCAGGGGCACCAATGTCCTCAAAGTATGACAGAGAGTATCTGCATACTATTTACAATAATTTAGGGATATATTTGTCTTTTTTCCCTAAAATAAAGATGACTTTAAGTCTTAACTACAAGGTAAAGAAATTATTTTGGGCTTTTTCACATTTCTTGTTGTTTGTAGCTTAAACAAGAAGATGTACATGGGCATCAAGCATGACAATTCATGTTCCAATTTAGGGAAAAGACAAAAATTCCCTTCTGAACTTATATCAAAAAGTCACTTACACGCTTAATCTATGTTGTGTTCTGATATGAAAAATTGATCTACTTTCTTTATAACTTAGGAATAGATCTTCCAGGAGTTTTCACTGAAAATACAAACTCTAGCAACAACTAAAAACAAAGATAACGCTATCAAGTCCTACAACTGTTTTTGAGCAATATTCCGTTGAGAGAGGCTTTTGCTTTTTGAAAATTTTATTTGCAAAAACTTGTGTGTGATAATGGAGAACAGACATATTATAGGATGAACACAAACACACAAAACAATCTCATTGGCTGAGGGTCTGCTGTACAGTGGGAGCCACGCACCAACCATAGCAGGCTTTTTGGACAGCTGTACTGTTTCCGTGCGGAATTCTCAGTCTCGTCAGGAACCAGGTCCAAAGTTTGTTCAATCATCAAAACTTAGACATGGGTTAAAATAACACTACAATTATTTTCGGGAAATAGCTATTATTTGTTCTTACACACATACATCATATCTTTTCATGTTCAGCATGTTTCTCTACATGTTGAACAGAAAAATTCATCAGTCATATTCGATTTGTGCCTGCAAGGGTTTATTTGAAAAGAAAGCTTGTATGTTGTAAGTGAATAGTTCTTCAAGTGCTTCAAAAGACTCTGGAGTTGAAACAGCAATATGTGGAGACAACACCACGTTATCCAACACAAACAATTCTTTTGGCACATAAGGTTCATTTTCAAAAACATCAAGACCAGCACCACCAATCTCACCTCTCTTCAGAAACTGAACCAATTCCTTCTCATCAACGAGTGCCCCGCGTCCAACATTTATAACAACGCCTTCTTTCCCGAGTGCAGTTAGCACCTCTTTGCCAACTATGTGGTGTGTTTCTTTTGTTAAAGAACAACAAAGGATTAGAACATCACTGTTGATTGCAAGATCATGAATATTAGAATGGAAACGAAACTGAACATTGGGCTTCATCCTCTTTGAAGTGTATGCAATGCTGCAACCAAAGGCTTCAAGTCTTTTACCGATCCTCGAACCAATGCTTCCTAAACCTACAATGCCCACTCGTTTTCCACCAACCTGTGAAAAATAACAAAAAAATTGCTCTTTACTACAGTGCATCACCAGAATTTAGGTTGGTGCCAACAATTCGTACCCTTATTACCTCGTGGAGTATACAAAGATCTTATCCTTACCTCTTGCAGTAAAAAGGTTGTTTTCGAAAGATGTCAGCTCATATCAAAGCAGATTTAAAAGGAGAAAACAAAAATAAAGAAGACATTGTGAATAATAGGGAAAACATTTTAAAACATACAGACGATAATTGACATTTTGCAAATATATGCTTTCTTTAGAAACTAAAATGTTTTTTTTTATTATTATTATCAGCAGCTCACAATCCAAGAAAAACATTGTTAACGTGCCTAAATCTTTTTAGAATAAGAGAGTGACACACTGTTAAAGTTTCAATCTTTGATCATTAATCAAAACAAATCATAAGACGCAATGGACAAATCAAGAAACTATTTTTAATACATACTTTATCCGTTCACTTTTACTCGTACTTCTCCAAACTCAAATTATATAGACTTTGACCAATATATTAAGAATTATTATCTTATAAAAAATCTAAATTAGCTTATCTCCAAATATAAGTCAAATTGAATTGACTCTCGTACCAACAAGAGTTGTGGTGGAGTGGTACATACTCTCCATCCTTAATCAGTGATTTCAAATTCGACTCCTTCATTCTTAATCCAAGGTCTAGGATTTGAGTTGCTCTGGATACAGAGTTGTCTTTGTTAGAGAGCGTTCTACACTCAATATGAGACTTCACGGGACAAGTAAAAAATGAATGGAGTTAGTATATAAAAAAGAAGTTTTGGAGTTACTTTGTTAGGAAACCTTTTACCCTCAGGACTTTCCGGCGCCCCAAAAGTGGAAATCCAAAAATAAATTGACTCCCGAGAGTGTGAGTCGAGACGTGATAAATAAAAATGAACAGAATCCAGTGATAATGAGGTTTTATACTTAACAAAACTGACCTTAGAACCGAGGGGGAATTTCCCTTTAATAGGCCAAGAGCCAGCACGAACAAATCGATCAGCAGCAGAGACACGGCGGAGGACGTCAATCAATAGGCCGACGGCGAAATCAGCGACATTATCGGAGAACGAATCTCCAGCTGTGGTGACGCGAATGCCACGGCGGCGACACTCGGCGAGGTCAAAATGGTCAAAGCCGGCGCTAGTACCGACGATGCACTCCAAATTTGGGTATTTATTCAGGGTTTCCTAGGTGACCGGAGCAGAACCTATACAGAACATGATCCGAACCGACCCGGAAAGGAGTAGAAGTGATGGGTCGGATTCGTCAAGCGGGTCGAGTACCCGGTAAAGGGTTTTTAGTTTGGGCAAGAACGTGTTGCCATATTTTGGAGAGCGATGGAAGATAAGTAGTCGGAGATCGGTGGTTTCCGGTGATTGATGCTGATCGGAAGAAGCCATGTTCTATCAGTTCCAATTTAATTGATTTAATTGGAGTTCGTATTGTGAGCCTCCCAACAATTTTGTACAATAATATGAGTTGTAGTTCAGCGATCGGAATGTTTCCGAGTTCGAATTATGGATATAAAAAAAAATTGATTTAAAGTACGATTCAAACTTAATTAGATTTAAATACGTCCGGCCAACCTCGAATGAGATATTAAACTGTGTGACGTTGAAAAGAAATTTATTTAAATTGATGAGCTAAAATTGAGGCGCCAACTACTTTATGACATTTTTATTAATGATGGTAGTTGGTAGGGGCGTTTGATAGATGGTTTAAGCTACACCATGTATGTATTAATTTACGCATGTTTGATTTGTAAATGGTGTAAAAATTATTCATATATTAATTTTATATAAAATTTAATTGGTAGATTTTCAAACGTAGTATAAAATTTCAGAATAAATTAGAGAGTGCTTTAATTAAATTACGAATTACTAAAGATTAATAATGTGAAGAGACAGAGAAGGATATATTATTTATGTTTTCCTTGAACTTTGTTTCCCCATTTGTTTCCTTAATTTCTACCTAATTAGCCAAGGGAAAAAAAGCTATAAGTAGAAGTATTTGCAACTCATTAATATTTCAATTTGTTGAATTTCAATATTTGTAAACATCACTCTTATTAAATACTGGATTTTAGTATTTTAATTTTAAAATGAAATGGAGGGAGTAGCCAAGAAAAACAAAAGTTTTTAATGTGTTCTTCAATATTGTTTCTGTAAATAATTATTACTCTAATAGAGTTTTTTTTTTTTTAAAAAAAATGAGTTATACAAAATAGGGATGAAAAAAAGTGGTCAATATCACAAAGAATAATGAGTTATCGTTTATACCCAAATAAATATTGATATTTTCATAAGGAATTTCAATCGTTTTCATATGAAACTAATTAATATTTCCTAAAGATAGAATAATAAATAAAATTGAACAAATGATAGAAGTATAGAACGATAAATAAAATTAGACAAAGGATCAGATTATAAGAGTAAAATGTCACATTTCTTTCAAACAAAAAATGATTGACACATCCCTCCAACATAACGAGATTTATTATCCAACTACTGACTTTTCTCTAATAAGGCCTTTTTCATCTGGGCAAAGCCACACATGGTTACAACATAGGTTATGAATACGAATACAACCACTATCTAGCGGGACACCAGTAACATTATGATTAGTATTTTCTACTGTGGCCTTAGCTTGCATGATCTCAACTCTGGCCATTCATATGGAGTTGGATCTCCCGGTTGTTTGCAACCATTGCCAGTACAATCACAACCTTGATCACAAGGAGGGTATTTTATAGCGGCCATAGATTGAGAAAGAAATAGAAAACCAAAAGAAAAAAGAATTATTATTTTTTCCATTTTTTTGTTATGTTACTCAAATGAAGGAACTTCAGCTTTATAGGGATGCTAGGGTACCTACAATATTATATGGTCAAATATTTTATTAATTTTACTTCCTTTTTTTGAATTATTTCATTGAGTTTTTTTTTCCTTTGTTGTAACGTATTTCCAGATTTGTACATATAGTATGTGCCAAATTGCTCTTATGGCTCTTGAAATGAAGAATATGTAATTTATGTATATCCTTTTTACAAAGAAGCACCCCCTTCGTTTCATATTAATTAATTGATCCTGGTTGACTTAACATAATTCTTTTAAAAAATTTAATTAGAGGTGTATTTTACTAAACTAATCTTATTAATAATACTTTGAAACTCTAAACTTGATTATCACTAATTTATTTAATTATTTAATTCTAAGGGTAGATAGGAAAAAAAATCAAATTAAAATTCTCTTGATTTCATAAAGTGAACAAGTAAATTGAAATAACTATTTTTAGTAAAAGGCCTAAGTAATATGAAATGGAGAAAGTACAGAAAATAAAATACGAGATGCACATTAGACACACAAGATGCATGTTAGACGCACATGTTGAGCACGAGATACACGTTAGATGCACCAGATGCACGTGTTACACACGATATGCAAGTTAGCCGCTCTAGATGCACATGTTGTGCACAAAATACATTAGGACACTTCCCTAATAACACATCCACCCTATCAATTTCAATTACAACTTCCCTTAATATCCTCAAATTTTCCAATTTAGAGGATTCTTCAAAGAACCCCTGCTTATCAAATTCAGCCAAATGCATGTCAACATGCCTTAATTTTTCCATTTTTCAAAAAGTCCATGGTAACAGCATAGAGTTGGCATCACAATTCACAATTGAAGTTTCGAGATTGGGAAGATGTGATTTCGGATGAAAATCAAATTTATGTGTGTGAAATGTGAGGTACTTTAGGTGAATTAGTGGTTGTAATGTAGTTGACGACAAACAGTCCACTTGATGAGAACTCAAATCCAAAACCTTAACAAGTCTCAATTTACTACACTAACTGTAGGGATTCCAATTTACTCCATTCGTCATTATCAGTGACCTCAAGTGTTGGTTGAAAGTTTTTGGTGTTTTTGATCTCAAAGATGCAAAATTTTGGAAAGGTCATTACCGTAATTGAAGCTCACTCGACTTTCCTTCCATTCAGAAGGTTGAAACTGGATATAATGCCCCTTTAATGCCAGCATAAACTTCTCTTCTCTACTCCTCTCCAAGCAAAAGTGAAGCACCACATCATGAACCTAACAGTCTTTGACCTTACTGTTATATTTTCTCTTTGAAACCATTACCACGTTACTGTGGATGAGATCCATCAAGTGACCTTCCGATGTCTCTTCCATTAGTCACCCAGATTCAATGTTCTGCACGAAACCTTCTGCTATCCATAAACTTATCAATTTAGACACTGGAATTTTTGCGTCCTTCGAAAACATCCCCATGTAAAGAAGACATGGTCTTAAATGGTCAGGTAAGTTATCATAACTTAAATGCATAATTGACCGATTGTATCCTTCAGATTCACCATGAGAGGAACGAAGAGAATTTTCAACCACTTCCCACCAAGAGGCTTCTGTTTTCTTACTTTTGATTATTCCAGCAAACAAGACAACCACTAGAGGCAATCCTTTGCATCTTTTCGCAACGGCTAGACTCACATCTTGTAGTTCAAGTGGGAAACCTTCCTGCTGAAATATTTTTTTCTACAACAATTGGCAACTCTCTTCTGCTGTGAGAAATGGAAGGATATACAGATCAATATGCTCCAATGAAAAAAGCCATGCAAGAAGAATATTCAATCCAGGTCTGATAATATCAATCGTTTAGGCCTCTGACAACAAAGTTGCTATAATGTAGAAAATATAGAAGGAGAATACTATCTTTAGAGAATACTCAAGTTTTATATAGGCTACTTTAAGGCCATTTGAGATGATTACAATCATCAACTACATCTCTATTTATACTACTAATAATGTAAATCAAAGGTCTTGCACAAATACCTAGATACATGTATCACAATTTATTAGATACATGTATTACGAAATTCTAAAAGACTTCTTAAAAAACTAAGAGACAATTTTGGAAGACTAAACATTAATGTGGATGCATTAATTCCAACACTCCCCCTTAATGCATTTGCTTTGACAACTCCAATGCCTTCTCGAAGATACCAAAACTTTTCTCTTAGAAGTGCTTTAGTGAAGATGTTAGCAAGTTGTTCTCCTGTCTGACAATAATTTCAATTGAATTTCGCCTTTCTCTTGTGCTTTTGAATATCTCCTTCTTGATTGAGTTTGGTTTTGTAAATACACTTTAGACTTACAACTTCTCTTTCTTTGGGTATACTCACACACTCCCAAGTATTATTTTTCTCAATCATCCGAATTTTTTTTGCCAAGGCTTTCTTCCAAACATCATGTTTTATTGCCTCTTCATAATTTTTTTCTCAACACCGGTAAAGTTACATCGATCTTTGATAAATGTCACTCAACATTTTTGTTCCTCTTGGAGGTGGTTCTTCATAATCTGAATCTAATATTTCTCCCCCTTGAGGAATATCTTCCTCATCCTCTTCTTGATTTGACACATCTAAAGATATGATAGAAGTATTCTCTACCTTAATCTCAGTATGTATCTCAGGAAGGCCTTGCACCATGTCTTTTTGCTTGAGAAGCTTCAAACCATGAAAATTTAAGTGACAAAATCTTTTGTACCAAAGCCATGAATCATCTAAAATTTCATTTTTGAATGCATTGTACTGAAATTGTAAAGGAAATTTTCTTTTTGTCATCTTTACTTCAATCAATGACTTGATTTGGCTTAATTTTATCATAAATCTTGCAATAATTATCTCTAAACACAAGAGAATAACCATTTTCCATGAATTGACCAATACTAAACAAATTTTCTTCCAAGTCAGAAACATAAAACACATCATGAATTTGCTTACCGCTCCCTTTGATGTTGATCGAAATGGTACCTTTACCTTTTGCATCAACTAAGGCTCCATTCCCCATTCTCACTTTAGTAGTAATGCTACTATTAATTGAGAGGAAAACTTTTTCATCTCCAGTCATGTGATTGCTACAACCACTATCAATATATCATTCATTGATTTTTACTGAAACATCAGATTGAGAAACAAATAAAAGATTTTCTTCCATTTCTTCCTCCTGTTCTTCACAGAAATTTGTTTGCTCATGTTGCTTGTGCTAACAATCATTCTCAATGTGGCCAAATTTTTACAAAATTTACATTGGGGCTTGCCTTTGTGCCAACATTTTTTTACATTGTGATTAGTCCTTTTGCAAATTTTACAAAAAAGACTAGTACTTTTCTCACCTTTTTCTTCAACCTTCTTAGTAAGAATCATCATGATCCTGCTTCTTTTTTTGGATTGTAATTCTTCTTTTGTTGTATTTTTTGAGATATTTTGAGAATTCTCATTGGTTCTGGACTGGAAAGCCGTCTCTTTAGGTTGATCTTCACGAAAAAATCTCCTCTTCTCGTGTGCATGAAATGATCCAACTAGCTCTTTGGTAGAAAGCTTCGAAAGATCTTTCGTCTCCTCAGTGATAGCAACAATGTACTCATACTTTTCTGTGACACTAATTAGAATCTTTTCCACAACTTGTTGGTCAGAAATTGTATCACCGTGATTTCTCATTTCATTAACAATATTCATGACTCTTGTGCAATATTCATCTATTTTTTTAGATTCTATCATCTTCAAGTTTTGAAACTCTCTTCTAAGAGTTTGAAGATTTATAGTGTGTACCTTTTCGTCACCATACACCTCTGTTTCTAGAGTCTCCCAAGCTTCTTTTACAGTCTCACAAGTAGCAATTTTTGCAAAATATGCTCTTGAGACTCCCATTTGGATTTTGCTCAAGGCTTTTGCGTCTTGACGATACTTAGCCTCAAGATTTTTCATCTCTGCTACTGAAAGTTCACCATCGTTTTCTGGTTCTTCATAGCCATGTACAACAATAGTCCACAAACCTTCAGCTTTTAGATGTGTTCTCATTCTTATCTTCCAGTATTCAAAATCATTTCAATCAAAAAATGGAGTAAGAACAACTGAAGAATCAACACTTTCATTTGTTTTGGATGCCATAATTTTTCTTCAGCTAACCCCAGATTAAGAGCGAAAACCTGCTCTGATACCAATTTGTAGGAAATATAGAAGGAGATACTATCTTTAGATAATACTCAAGTTTTATATAGACTACTTAAGACCACTTGAGATGATTACAATCATCAACTACATCTCTATTTATACTA
The DNA here is from genome assembly GCF_000226075.1 of Solanum tuberosum. Taxonomy (NCBI): domain Eukaryota; kingdom Viridiplantae; phylum Streptophyta; class Magnoliopsida; order Solanales; family Solanaceae; genus Solanum; species Solanum tuberosum. The sequence continues at coordinate 99,591 of NW_006239206.1, read as the reverse complement.
CTAATAATGTAAATCAAAGGTCTTGCACAAATACCTAGATACATGTATCACAATTTATTAGATACATGTATTACGAAATTCTAAAAGACTTCTTGAAAAACTAATAAACAATTTTGGAAGACTAAACATTAATGTGGATGCATTAATTCCAACATATAGATGGTGCAAGCATAGGTGATTACAATAATACCCTTTCGTATTGCAACGATAAAAATGACGATACAATCATCATTATTTTTAGAGAAAGAACCCAAGGGAGATTGACATAATGTTTACACCGTCATCAGTTGTTGCCAATATGACATCGTTTGCACCACCAAACAGTAATGTACAAACCTTGTACATGGCAATTACCCAACACATTTGCATCATGAATAAAGTTTCCAACAGTAGTGCTTAAAATATGTGTGTCATGGCCTGACTCATCAAATGGTGGATTGGTAGACCCACCCAAAATAAAGTCTATGAAGAAATGCAAAGGATTTCATATCAAATATAGTAAAGTCTCACTAAATTACAACAATTTTGTAGTTTTCAGCTATTCAGAATAGCTGCAACCTACTATTATTACAGAAACAAACATAAAAGATTGTCAATTATTCCAATTTAACAGATATTGGAATTCTTACAACATACTTGTTAGAGATCCATGATAAAGCTCCTTGAACAAAGCGGTCTGTGATTAACCCCGTTTGGGTAAATGATACTGAATATGTTGCCTGTTGGTTTACCTGGGTGAAGACAAGGGTGGCGGGCTCAACAACTACATCGACTCCTTGAATTTGAGTGATGTTAACGGTGTAAGTTGAGCTTGCATCACCAACGTTTGTAACTGTTCTTGTATAATTCTGAGTCTGTGGTCCAAGTATAATGGAGAAAGAAGGATAGTTCAGTTCTGCCTCGGATATACTTGATTGTAGTGAACACTTGATTGTTTGTTGCACAAGGAGTTCAATATCTTTATCCTTGTAGCCTAGACCACATAGATATTGGATGTAGTTCTCTACTTTGATGTCATAAATAAGTCCGGGATCACTTGCTTTTGATGGATTTACATGGCCGGCACCAGTGGCAAAAATATCAGCAGGTAGACCCCTCTGATCAAGGATGGGTTGACCTTCGAGGTTGAATTGATCAGCTGTAGTCATTATCGCGGATTTAATAGCAGCTGGTGACCAATCAGGGTGTGCACTTTTAAGCAGAGCTGCAATGCCACTAAGGTGAGGACATGACATTGAGGTTCCTGAGATGATGTTAAATGTCAAATCAGTGCCAGTTTTGTTCTCTACTGAGACGGGCCATGCTGCAAGGACGTTCACTCCAGGACCGATAATGTCTGGTTTGACTATGCCTGGACTTGCCAAGTTAGGACCCCTGGAGGAAAAAGATGATACAGATGGTGAACTCTTAAAGCCTATACTTGTGCCTTTGAAAAGGATTCCAGCCGAGGGTGTGGAGGTTGAGTTTATGTATGCTTTAATACTTTCTCCAGCAGTATAACCCACGTGTGTCGCAGGAAGAACATGAGCATCAGCAAATGTGCCATCTCCGTCAATCTCTAGGTTGGCAAGAATCATGGCAGCACCACCGGCATCCTTTACTGTCTGGCTTTTCTCAAGTCTTGCTACACCGCCACCTCTGTCACACACGACAACCTTGCCTTTGACATCGGTGTTATTAAGGGATCCTGATGAACAGAGTGCAGCTTCTTGATCGGACAGGCCAGGGTATACCAAGGGCAATAAAGTATGAGGAAAACTCGTGGGCTGAAAAGACGATTCACCATCATATTCTTGTCCATTCCCTAGCACAGCTGTTGCCACTATCTTCCTATCATGGGTGCTAGCGCCAACTGTGAGAATCCAAGGGGCCTCATTAGATAATGTAGAATTCAACGGACCTTCATTACCAGCAGAAGCACTCACAAAGATACCCTTTTGCATTGCAGCAAATGCCCCAGTGGCAATACTATCTTCATAAAACGGATCAGAAAATCCTCCTATGGAGAGAGATAGCACGTCAACACCGTCATCTATTGCAGCATCTAATGCAGCCAGTATATCAACATCTGAACAACCTTCTGTACACACCTTGTACATAGCAATGTGAGCAAGAGGGGCCATACCGGCTGCTGTGCCATTGGCATTGCCAAACAAACTTGCATCATCGACAAAGTTACCAGCTGCCGTACTTGAAGTATGAGTACCATGACCTTCCTCATCAAAAGGTGGATCACTTGAACCACTCACCAAATTCCTCGCGCCAATGATCTTCTTGTTACACGTCACATTTCCTGTGAACTCACATTTCCCTTTCCACTTTGCCGGTGGAGATGGCATGTTCTCATCACTAAAAGATGGATGACTCGGAGTAATCCCAGTGTCTAGAACCCCAATAATCACACCCTTACCATAATTTGATTCTTGCCAGAACCCCACATTCCGATACAACCCCAAGAAGTTTGGAGTATGCGTTGTATGCAAAGCTAAAATCTTCTCAACCCTCGCGGACACAAAACCATCTTTCTTTTCCATTTCTTTTACCTCCTCAGCTGACAATCTGACCGCAAAGCCAATAGCCACATGGTGATAGGAGTGAATAATGCGCGATGGCCCCTCTGTACCAGCCAACACTTCCGGTAAAAAGGAGTTGTAGTAGCTTTCTAGATCAACCGAGTTAGCAAGAATTCGGGCATCTGGCTTGTTTACATGAACAAGGTAAGTTTGCAATGCAGTTGAACGTTGTGCAACTGTCAAATGCAAACTCAACAAGAAAGCAATAGAGAAAATAAAAATGTAATTCATGGTTGATCTTTGGCTATGGATGATCTAAGTTTAATTTAAGGAACATATTATATATAGTATACACTATGAACAGACGAAAAAATAATGTTATAAACTAATACAGGAAAACAAAAACATAGGTAATTTCTAAGTGAGCCGGCTTAGGAATAAAATTGTTGTATTTATTTACTAAAGTATTTATTAAGGGAGAAACATCATAAGAAGTAAATTACAACAATATTGGATTATTTGGAAACTATAATTGATATCGTCGCCAAAGGCGATAATTCTTGTGTTTGTTTATGTAAGAAAAATATTATATTGGAAAAATAATATTGGATATTTCTCAACTCCAATATAGTCCAACAAGATTTTCTAATTGCTGTATTCATAGTTAGTCATGCATAGATTATGCATTAATTATTTCATTGGTTGATTAAATTCGTATTATCAACTCAACTCAGTGTTACAACAACAATATACTCAGTGTAATCCTACAAGTGGAGTGGAGTCTGGGGAGGATAGAATATATGCAAACCTTACTCCTACGTTGAGAAGGTCATAAAAGAAAGACAAAATAAATAAATAAATAAATAAATAAATAAATAGTAATGTACCTGCTGTATGGAGGAAATAAGTAATTAACGAATGAGTACTCATTAATTGAAGCTGTTAATTCCATCAAAATTACATGCAACTAATGGAAGTAGCTATTTGTTTTTCTTTTTTCTAATCTATTATGGAAGTAGCTTAGCTTTTTTTTCTTTGAACTTATGAACTAAACCTCATGTTTATTCTACAGTAAAAAATACAATGAAATGGGCTTAACATATGAAAAATCAGCCCTGCTTCTCAAGTCTCTCAGATGCAGAATCTAATTCTTGAACTTGAGTTTTTCAGAAGGATATATACTATCTACTCGACGTCCATTTTGTCCATGCCCATACGAGATATCTCTGCCACGAATCTTCTTACTTTGAGTTCGTTTACTGTTGGCTTCACTGCCTTCCTCCTGTTTGTTTCTCCTACGACTGTTATATGTAAATGGCACAAGAATTATGGTGTGACCAAATAGAGAAGATCGAGTGATAAATTGCTAATCAAAAGAAGGGAAAAGTTAAAGAGTGTGTGAAATACAAACCTGAAATGCAGCAACAGATACAATACACCAACAAGTGCAGTGCCTCTAGCAACTGTTTTCAGCAATGGCCTCTGTTGACGTTTATCTTTCAATTCACCAGCATCTGTTTCTTGATTTCCCTCTGAAGCATTTTGTTCCAACAAATGTGAAACTTTATGTTTCCTGTCACCCTATTTAACAAAAAGAAACGAAGAAATGTCAATGTGATTGAAGGTGAATTCTTGAAATTACTAATGAAAAATGAGTTGGAGTTCAAGAAGATTCACAATTAAGAATACTCACATCATCTCCTGGAAGTGTTGGTTTACATACTTCACTTGCATCACCTGAACCATAGACAGTGCAGGAACAGGGGTGCCCTTTTTCAATATGTTCACAACAATTTGCAGAAATAACGGAATTATTCCGATCCATGTTAACACCATCCAAAGTCATGGATGGTTCACATGTACTACTGACTACTTCAGAAACAAATTTGAGATACTGTGAATCACCATCACATCCTTCATTTCTGCCAACTAAAGACGCATTCTTAAGATTATTTCTACATGCAGCAGTATCAAGACAAACCATATCTTTACTTCTTCCAACCTCGATATCTACATCTGAATCAAAGTAATTTGAGTTATTTCTATGCAATGAAACAAATTTGTCTGTAAGAGGCTGTGCGGAAGCAGATAGCGATTCATCTGAACCGGGATATGTGAGCTCACTGAGACTGGCAGAAATTTTAGGCTTTACCACAGAAGGTTCCTTAGTATCATGAAAAACGAGTTCAGTAGTTGCAACATTCCATGCTTCATGACTTGCAGATAAATCCTTATGCTGCCGATCAGCCTCATTTTCCAGCAAGGAACCAGACGTTTCTTCTGTTAAACATTCGTCTGCATCAAATTGGTCATCAAAATCCAAAGCATGCACCCGACCTAGTACAGAGCTCATGCTAGTGGTTGATGAAACTTCTGCGTCTTCATTATCAGAATATTTATGCTGATGTCCATTCTGGAAAGTCCCTTTACCGGAATTTGGTCTATGAGAATCAATTGCCATAAATAAGTTCAAAATATTATCTTCACCTTCCCGCAAAATAGGCGTACTACCATCAGTTCCACCAATAATTGAATCTGAGAATGATAAGTAGTTGGAAATACAACTACCTTCCATTTCGTTATCATACATAGAATCTCCAACAATTGACTCATCATTTTCCGCATTAAGGTTACTATAATCAAAGTGTATCCTATCATTGGGACTAATATATTTCCCTCCATTTCCTAGAGAAGTTCTGTTTTTCTCTCTTCCATTCTTGCTAACAGCTGAATATTCGCCAATAGAATTGTCTGCATCTGAATCTGTGGCATTACCATCTTCAAGCTGATTCATAGATGAGCAACAAGACTCTTCTCCCACAAATTTGCTCTCAGCCTCATCAGACTCTTCAGATGAAGAATCATAGTTTGCTTCAGACTCTGTGATTTTATTTCTCTATAGCATTCATAAGGATATATTAGCATCTCTCAGATAAGAGTGTAAACATTTTTATTATAAGGAGAAAGAAAATAGTGTAATATTTCCAACTAATGGTGCATTTAACATACCTCCGTAAGTTTTGATCTTGTTTCTTTATATGAGTAATAACCAGAAGAACTTGAAAGGCTGCCCTGTGATGTCTCCAAGCTTCTTCGAATGCCACCCACCATATTTTTTGGCATGACTACCGTAGAGGTCACCAAGTTGAAGTCAGGAACCTAAGGCATATAAACAGGTTTATAGCAGAAGTAAAGGAAGTACAAGAGTTCTACCGCAACCCAGAGAACATAATAACCAGCCAAAGAAGCAGAAGCTATCCAGAAGTAAGTGAACTGTGTAACTGGATAAAAAAAGGAAATGAAAAATGTCTGCAAGAAGATTTTTACCTTCAATTGTTTGGAACGGGCCTTATTTGAGAGTGCCCTTAAGCAAATGCAAACTTTCCGAATGTTCTTTTTCTCAACGACATCTGATGGGGAGAAGAGATCAATACCATTTAATCCCAGTATTTTGCAGATCTGCCAAAACCAGGGATTATAAGGTTTATCCCCTTTTATCGGTCTCATTAAGGGGTTTTCTCCCCCTCATAAATAGTAGTATCATTATTTTGCCATTGAAACAGAACCAAATCAGAAGAACTTACCTTCAAAAATGAGTCAACATTAGAATATGGCATATATCTTCCACTGCATCTCCGCGATCCAAGTGGTTCATACTTCATATGTCTTAGCTCTCCGCACTTTGCCAATAGCATATTCCATAATTCTTTGGCAACTTCAAACCTACACAGGTCATCTTTTCCAGATGTTAAAATACAAGGCCATATCCCTCTGGTAAAACTGCAATCTTCAGAGTATAAAGTGATCTTATACTCCAGATTAGAAAAGATCAGAACGCACATTCAACAAAGGTGCAAGTAATGGAAAAAATAAGAGAAAGTAGTTTGAAATGGTTTGGTCATGTCCTAAGTAAGTCTTCAAACGCAACAATCCATATATGCAAGTACGTGGACATGATTGTCATTGAAGGTGTTAAAAGCGGCAGGTGGACAAAAAAACTCTTTGACAGAAGTTGTTCCAACAGACATACGATCTCTATTAATTTGGCAGACTTGAAGAACATTAACACAATTAAAGTAAAATATCTATACAAGGCAATACCAATAAACTGGAATCAAGATTCAATCATTGTTGGTGCACTTAAAATTAGACCTGGAGTTGTTAGTAGTTTTTTTAGTTTTAATTGGGATTTCTATGCTAGTGAAAGGATAAATCTGAGATTTAGAGAATTCCTATTTTAAGCACCTGTAGTTAGTCTTAAATATGAGTGAAACAGGTCTAAAAATAGAGGAGATTACATAAAGGATTCAATCCAATTACTTTGGAAGTGAGTCCTGAATCTTTGCTGCATCATTGCAGCTTCGAGGGATCCTAAGTTTCCATACACTAAGAACCATTGATTCTTAGGTGAAGTAATACAACGGCCGGTTGAAAACACGGGACAAGATCTAGTACAGGTGTAAGGGTTGATTAAGCATGCATGGATTAATACTTCTCTACACCGCATAGAATCTCAATTTCCAGGAGCACACAACATGATGGAAGCGGAGCCCTCCCCATTGGATAAAATGAATAAACAAATGTTAATGTTCCCTTTGTTGTTTTCCTAATATTGGTAGTTGAGATTTAAGAAGCAATAGAATGTTTCAACACAACAAGGAGAACTTTAGGGACTTAAAAGGGCTTACTTTGTGCCATATGTTCTTTTGAGGTAAGGAAAAATAATTATTAGGATAGGCTTGATAGAACATCAAGAATATCACACAATTCCAAGTGTACATACATGATTTTAACACCATATTCGAGAATCAATAGATTGATTTTTATCTTCTATTGGTAGCTAAAAATAAAAACTTGAAAAAAATTTCAGTTTTGATTCCAAAACAAGAAAATATAACAAAGTAGACGCAAAAGTAATACAAAGTCTCCATAATCAACGTGTTCTTAGTTTAATCCCACTAACTGCAATAAAGCTTTTTCCTTATCAAACACAACATTAACAAGACAAACTGGATACAAGCAACATCAAATTAAGCCAAAAACGAAAAATAAAAATGTAACAGTGTCAAGGTGCAAGAACTAGAACAATTAGTCACAGCATTGTAAGCAATCTTGTTCGGGCCAGCTAGTGTACACCTCGACTAATTCCACAGATACCTACCACCTCCCACCAGCACCCAATACCAATTGAAACCATCATTGAAACACCAAAACAGTTGGAAAATCTCTACTTAGAAACTTCAACAAAAAATGAAAAATTCTACCTTTACCATAAAAACATCAGTAAAACCCAAGAAAAGACTATAGGGAAAAGGGAAAAAACTTACAAAAGATCCCCATCAGCAAGCAAATCAGAAATATGTAAGTGTCCATCCAATCTCATTTTCAACACTTCCCCAAGCCATATTCTTGTTTGAGTCTGAAAAAAAACTAAAAAAAATTAACCACAAAATTCAAAAAATTCCCAAAAAAGCAAAAAAGACGAAAGTCAATTCACCTGCAAGAACACATCATCAAGTTCTCGAAAGCTAGATTCAGCTGAAGATTTTGAAGAATCGCCACTGTAGCCGCCCATTTTTGTTTTTGAATAAGTCAAAAACAAGTGGACAAAATCACTACAGTGACATAATTTCAAAGTGAAAGCTTAGGTATTTGACATTAATGGTGAAATTTAATGTGAGGATGGCGTAGCGGACGCGTATTTAAATTTTAGGGCAGATAAATAGTGAGAGTTCTTGTGGACTGTGTTTTACTTTTTTTTTTTTTTTAGATCAGAAGAAAATTCAGTCACTTTTTCCTAATTTCCTGGTATGTTTGAAAGTAGACAAAATTTAAAATAACATCACAATCTTTATGGGTCCACAATTTTTAAATTTTTGTTTTTTAGGTAGGTGCGAGTTGTGATGAGATAAATTTTGACGTAATTCAGTGCAAACAAGTGATAGGATTGTATCTACTATTTTTTTATTTAGATAGAGAAATTTGATGTAATTCAGTACAAATGAGTGATAGGATTGTATTTGACATAATATACTACTTTTATATAGATAATGTTACGTAGATGTATTCCGATGTTTTGGTTGTTCAATCATGTCATGAACAATATTTTAAAAAAATAAAATTGATTCGTGTTTAAATTGTTTTTTTTTTTGGTTCATCGTGGTGTAAAAAGCTATTTAAGTTTAGATGTTTTAATATAACAAATAATTGAGCTAAGAAAAAGGCTTTGTACGAGGGGAGAAAAGTTTATGAGTTAATTACTTAGATACATATTAATTTGCAATATTATGTATCTTACCAGATTTTGGTGCATCGAAATACATTCAGTTACATCTAGATATATGAATCTAAGATACATGATGTCAAAAATAGGTGTAATTTGTTCTAAATACATTGTATCAAAGTGGATTTACATGTATCTGAGATATATAACAAATCTCGTTTGTCTTTCTCACCTCACTTCCATCTCGCTCGCCACTCTCCTATGTATCTGGGATTTGAGATACATGTGAATCACACTACATATATATATGATAAATATATCTAGTGTGATTCACATGTGTCTGGATACATATCGAATCTTGTTTGCCTCCCTCCCCATCTTTGTGTATCTGATAACAATAATATATGTATCTAAGTGTATATTCCTCAAGATATGGTAAGAAACTCTTAATTAGTAGTAAGATACATAATATTTTAGAAGTATATATAATAATAGTATATATGATAGTGAAATATGTTTAATTACATAATTTTTCGTAAATTCATATCAAAGTAGAGCTGTTAAAATGGATTTGACCCAATCTTTTATTCAAGTATATATGGTTGGGCTAAAATTTCTTAGCCCATTTAAAAGTGAAGCTCAATAACACAGCCTCTATTGGCCCGTTGATGTCAAAATGGGTTGTCCTAACCCAATCTCTCTTGGCCCAATTTTTATTAGCGTGTATGGTTTGATGTGATTTGGTTTGATTTGATACGATTATAAAATAGAGCAACTTTCACATATATCAAACACAAAATTCATATTTGTATGCTATAGCAAAGTTTGCATAATTGCGCTTCATAGCAAACATATAAATGTATAATTCGCTATACATAAAAAAAAAAACAGTTGTATAATCTGTTTTGGTATACATATACAAAAAGATCAATTGTATAAAGTGAGAGAGGCGAGTGAGCGAACGAGATCTGAGAGAGTGGCGAGAGAGATCTAGGAGAGGGGAACGAAAGTATATGTATATATACAATTTTCACGCATTTTATACATTTGCGTTTTTGTATAAAGTGAGAGAGCGAGATCTGGGAGAGGGGAGAGAGGGGAACGAAAATATATGTATATATACAATTTTCACGCATTTTATACATTTGCGTTTTTGTATAAAGTGAGAGAGCGAGATCTGGGAGAGGGGAGAGAGGGGACAGGGGAATATTTGTATTGTATAATTATAAGTGTATAGGACGAAGATATATGTATTTGCATGTGTATATACAATTTTCTCTCGCTTTATACAAACACAAATGCACTTTATACACTTGCGTTTGTATAAAAAACGAGAGAGGCAAGGGGAGAACGAGAGTGGCGAGCGAGATTCACCAGGAGAGAGGTGAAATAGCAACAATTTGCTATGAGGTACAATTAAATCAAACTATATTTATAGCATTTAATTTGAATTAATAGTTTGCTATTATATACAATTTTCCCTATAAAATAAGATGGTCCCTTATTCCAATTTAACAAAGACTGGGCATATATCAACATACTTGAACAATTTTTTTTTTTAATATAAAGATCATTTGTTTGAAATACTCCCTAGACATGGTCCCTTATTCCAATTTAACAAAGATTGGGCATATACCAACATACTTGAACAATTTTTTATTTTTTTTAATATAAAGATCATTTGTTTGAAATACTCCCTAGGGGTGGGCATCTGTATTCGTTCGGGATTCTCAAATTTGGTTCGATACTTTTGTAATTGATAGTTAAAAGTAGATTAAATATTAAAATATTAAATTTCGATTCGATAATTTGATAATCAATAAATTAAATTTTGATTTGGTACGATATTCGGTAATACTATATTGAAGTTTTAGCCGATTGTATTACAAAGTTAATACTATTTCTCCAATTATTTCTATGTTTTTTTTTATGTGGAGGCACATATAATAGAAGATCAACAAGTAAGAGGACATAAAAAAAAGCAAACTGATAAAACTAAAAGACATGTATTTGAGTTGTTTATGTTTATTCTTTAACTTTCTCTTTCCACTTATACTAATGAGTAATAGACATGTTGATATGTGACCTTCATTAAGAATAATTCGATATTCGGGAAATACCGAATACCAAGTGGTACTAATGTCTCATACCAAACCCAAATCCGAATATCATAATTTTATAGTTTTACACCCAAATACCAAACCGAATACCAAAATTACCAAATTTTTTGATTTGATTCGGTAATTCAGTTTTCTATATTTTATGCCTAGCCCTAATACTCTCTACGTTCACTTTTACTTGTAATTTATTCCTAAAATAAATTTTCATTTTTACTTGTTAGTTTGGCATATCAAGAAAAGACAATTATTTTCTTCCATATTTTACCCTTAGCTTTAAATATCAAAACCAAATACTAAACATCAATTAATAGGGACAATGTGGTAAAATACCTATATCAACAATTATTTTCTTAATAGGTGTGCCGAGTTAACAAGTAAAAATAAACGGAAAGAGTAGTATCAAGAAGGTTTATTAATTTTTTTTTGTGAATTAAACATCTTTTTAAATATAAATTGATAGATATATTGGCGTATTCTTATTTTTCTTCTTCTTTTCTTTGGCTTTATGTGCAGTAAAAGACTATGTGATTTACTCTAATCCCACATCGAGAAAAAATAAAATTAGTTTAAGGTTTAAATATGATTAACTGGTTGTAACTTATCGCCGAGCCATGTAACGTTGGCTTGTAACCAAGTGGGGCATTAAAGTGGTTTGGATGTTTGATAAATGGGCTTGATAATGCGGGTGCCGTTGGGCTTCTCTACTCTTGGCAGAATGGTGCACGCCACAGCTCTACATGAGCTGGTAGCATTAAAAACCATTGATGGGGTTAATGCTTGAGAGGCCCCAAAGTTGCGGGAAATAACTAGTGGTCCAAATGGCGCCACTAGCCCGCAATCTCTTAGAGAGGATTCCTCGGTTCTGATTAAGCGTGCCTATTAGGCCCAATCTAACATACAACCACTTTTTGAAACTTGTTTATAATCTAACCCTTATAATCTAGCCCGCGAAACTTGTTTATAATCTAGCCCTTATAATCTAGGGGTTAATGCTTAAGAGGCCCCAAAGTTGCGGGAAATAACTAGTGGTCCAAATGGCGCCACTAGCCCGCAATCTCTTAGAGAGGATTCCTCGGTTCTGATTAAGCGTGCCTATTAGGCCCAATCTAACATACAACCACTTTTTGAAACTTGTTTATAATCTAGCCCATATAATCTAGCCCGCGAAACTTGTTTATAATCTAGCCCTTATAATCTAGCCCGCATCTCTCAGAGAGGATTCTCGGTTCTGATTAAGCGTGCCTATTAGGCCCAATCTAACATACAACCACTTTTTGAAACTTGTTTATAATTTTACAAAAAGATAGCCCCTTATTCCAATTCAACAGAGATTGGGCTTCTAACAACATACTTATTAGACATCCATGATATAGTTCCTTGAACAAAATGGCCAGTGATGCTACTACCTATTTGTGTAAAGGAAACTGAATAAGTTGCTTGTTGGTTCACCTTGGTGAAGGCAAGTGTGGTTGGCTCAACAACTATATGGACTCCTCGAATTTGAATGATGTTAACGACATAAGTTGAGCTTGCATCACCAACATTTGTAACCGTTCTTGTATAATTTTGTGACTGTTGTCCTAGTATAATAGAGAAAGAAGGATAGTTTAGTTCTGCCTCAAGTATGGTTGATTGTAGTGAGCATTTGATAGTTTGTTGCACTATGAGTCCAATTTGTTTATCGGTGTAGCCAAGACCGCATAGATACATGATGTAGTTATGCGGTTGGATGTCATAAATAAGTCCCGGATCATTTGCTTTTGATGGATTTACATGTCCGGCACCAGTAGCAAAAATATCAGCTGGTAGATTCCTCTGATCAAGGATGGGCTGACCTTCAAGATTGAATTGATCAGCTGTAGTCATTATCGCGGATTTAATAGCAGCTGGTGACCAATCAGGGTGTGCACTTTTAACCAGAGCCACAATGCCACTAAGGTGAGGACATGAGATTGAGGTACCTGAGACGATGTTAAATGTCAAATAGGTGCCAATTTTGTTCTCCGCTGAAACGTGTGTTGCTGCAAGGATGTTCACTCCAGGACCGATAATGTCTGGTTTGAGTATGCCTGGACTTGCCAAGCTAGGACCCCTAGAGGAAAAAGACGATACTGATGGTGCACTCTTAAAGCCTATGCTAGTGCCTTTGAAAAGGATTCCGGCCAAAGGTGTGGAGGTTGAGTTTACGTAGGCTTTAATCATTTCTCCTGTACTATAACCTACATTTGTCGTAGGAAGGACATCAACATAAGCTAATGTGCCATCTCCGTCAATCTCTAGATTGACAAGAACCATAGCAACACCACCTGCATCCCTTACTGTTTTCCCTTTCTCAAGTCTTGTTACACCACCGCCTTTGTCACACACGACAATTTTGCCTTTGACATTAGCGTTATTCAGTGATCCTGATTTACATACTGCAGATTCTTGATTTAACAAGCCAGGGTACACCAAAGGAAAAAAGGTATGACAGTCTGAGGGGTTAAAAATTGATTCACCGTCATATTCTTGTCCATTTCCTAATACAACGGTTGCCACTATCTTCCTATCATGGGTGCTAGCGCCAACTGTGAGAATCCAAGGGGCCACATTTGATAGTGTAGCACTGAGTGGACCATCGTTACCAGCAGAAGCACTCATGAAGATACCCTTTTGGATTGCAGCAAAAGCGCCAATGGCCATACCATCATCATAAAATGGAGCAGTATATCCACCAATGGAGAGAGAAAGCACGTCAACACCATCGTCTATTGCAGCATCAATTGCAGCCAATGTGTCAACATCGGAACAACCAGAGTCTGAACACACCTTGTACATAGCAATGTGAGCAAGAGGAGCCATTCCGGCTGCTGTGCCATTAGCATTGCCAAACACATTTGCATCATCAACAAAGTTTCCAGCAGCTACGCTTGATGTAAGCGTGCCATGGCCTCCTTCTTCAAAAGGTGGATCAGTTGAACCCCTCACAAAATTCCTCGCACCAATAAGCTTCTTATTACACGTTACATTCCCTATGAATTCACATTTCCCTTTCCATTTCTCCGGTGAAGGTGGCATGTTTTTATCACTAAAAGATGGATGACCTGGATTAATCCCAGTGTCTAGAACCCCAATAATCACACCTTTACCATAATTTGACTCTTGCCAGAACCCCACATTCCGATACAACCCCAAAAAGTTTGGAGTATGCGTTGTATGCAAAGCTAAAATCTTCTCAACCCTCGCGTACACAAAACCATCTTTCATTTCCATTTCTTTTACCTCCTCAGCTGACAACCTGGCTGCGAAGCCAGATACCACATGGTGATATGAGTGAATAATTCGCGATGGCTCCTCTGAACCAACAATCTCTACCGGTAAAAAAGAGTTATAATAACTTTTCAAATCAGCTGAATTAGTCACAACTTGTACATCAGGCTTATTTACATGAACAAGATAATTTTGCAAACCGGTCTGAGGTTGAGCAACTACGAAATGAAAAATCAACCAAAAAGCAAACGTGATGATAAAAATGCAAGTCATGGTTAGTCTTTCTATCATCATATACAATACCTAGTGAAGAAACAGGTTCTTTATACTACGAGTTAACGGAAGAATAAGGATACGATAAACCAAGCAAAGAAACCGGCTTATCAACAAAGTTATTGTTAATTTATTTTAGAATAAAGGAAGAAACATAACAAGAAGACATGAAGCAAACCAGAACGCTGGATTGTTTGAGACGAAAACTGTATTATTTATTTAATTGGCTGATTAAATTAGTAGTTCAATCCTAATCATTTGGAAGCTTAGCTAAAATCCTACCAAAAAATTCAAATATCCAATTTTAATACTACTAAAAATCCAAAATTAACTCTTGGGCGGCCAGACAATGGTGTTAAGTAAACGTCTACGTCAATTAAGCCACGGAAGCAATGACTTTAAGCCCCGGCGTCAAAATTATTTAATGGTAATACATATAAATACAAGTAATTATGTATTTATTGTTAGTATTCATTGAAATTTTGTTACTAGTTTGTTGTCAATCTTTTACCAATCATTATGCATAAACTTTTAAATTTTTATTATTTTTCTTAAAACTAGTTTTACGGCACGTGCGTTGCATGTGTGTATCGTATATACTAGTTTCTGAGCACGTGCTTCGCACGTGTGTTTCATGTGAATTTTTATAGATACGTTAGAATGACTAAAATTTCATGAAAATATATATATGTAAATTGTAATGAACAATAAAATGCAACAATTACAAAATAAGTATAAAGACTTACGACAATAAAACATTCATAGAAAACTAAATTAAGAAGTCTATTAGAGAAAAAAAAGACAAAAAGAAACAGATTTAAGAAAAAATACAAGGTAGACATTATTCTTATAAGACTGATACATATATAGATGAAAAAATAAGTACAAAATTAGTACATAACTCTCCGAGTTCTTATCGATTCCTTCCATATCCTATCAAAATTCAAGAGTCTTCTTCATCTACTTTAACTATAGAATAAAAATAATAATAGCCTAATAATCTTGGTAGGGATTTCATGAGATAAAGAAGTTGAATTTATATAGATAGAATAGAAGGAATATCAAAAGATATCTTAAAGTGCTAGTTTAAATATTTAGAGGTTATGAATATGAAAAGATGAGAGTTATGAATATTAAGAGTATAAAAGTTGAATAAGTAATTAGAAAATAATAGTAAATAAATGAAGAATATGAAAAAGAAAATTAAAGTTAGCAAACCATGTAGAAAGAACAACTAAAAGTTCTTATCATGTAATTAAGCATCAATGAATTTAAATTTGTGAAGCTAGAGTCATTCTTTAATAATAATCAAGAGGACATTATCAATGTGTGCGTCTCCATTTTGCAATTTGCACCCTGATATTTAATTAGGAATTAATCTTAGGAAGTCTAAAAGTCATTTAACATTTTAATTAAACTTATACAATCAAATATTTAAATATTTTATAACAATTTAATTAATAGAAGGGGTAAAACCGTAATTCAACTTTCAACTTCAATTTAGGTATAGACTTTATATATATATATATAGATTATAGATGATAAATATTAATAAATTAGATATTTAATTTGGAATTAATCTTAGGAAGTCTCAAAGTCATTTAACATTTTAATTAAACTTATACAATCAAATATTTAAATATTTTATAACAATTTAATTAATAGAAGGGTAAAACCGTAATTCAACTTTCAACTTTTTTTGTTCATGCTTATAGTAATATATGATAGTATATGATGTTGTAAGATAGAATTAATATTACTAAATTAAAGTTTTTTAGTAAATAATTATAATTGAACGAACATAGGACTAAGCGTTTTTAAATTATTAATACATATTGTCATAGAGTTACTTGTATTTTGAGATCAAAATGACCAGACATCATTAAAACATTTCAAAATACATTCAAAGTTTTAAATATGGGAGAAAGTGACATTTCTTTAATAATATTATTTCTTACTTCACTCAATTTTGTAAACAAATCTAACCAACAAAATAGAGAAAAAATATCCATTAAAAAAATGTCACCAATATCCTTTACTCTTGAGGTTATGAGCATAAATGATGTACACCGTTTAAGTATAAATTTTGTCTTAAATATTAATACTTGAAATTTAGAATGAGCATGACACTTATAAGGATTACCATAAGTATTTCAATATTTTATCTTTATATGTAACATATCTTTTACAAAATATTATTACTCTATTAATATTTGATTAAGGCTATCATAGAGAGGTAATTTTACCAAAAAACATGTATTTGGTTGTTATCATGAATGATGGTTCTATATACTTCAGTAGAGTAATTTAATTTTAATTAATAACATCACCTATGGTGAAAAATATTTCATTTCATTAAGTTTCTACCTTATCTTTGTGGAATGGTTGTCTTCTCCTTTTTTCTGCCGCATACATATCATATAGAAGTTGTATCATGATATAAAATGTTTAAATTTTTCAATAGTAAAAACTAATAGATGAATAAAATGTAAATTATTATTTATATATCTTACCCAAATCATATGCCTTTGTTCATATCCGTTTAATATTATTGTCTCAATCTCCCACAACTTTTTGTCACTGTGAACTCATGAAAATGGTAAGAAAAAATACTACTGTGAATTGATGAATGATTTGCTATAATTTTTTCACCAACTTTTTCTTATGAGGTACCTCAAATTTCGTTGAATTTGGAACTTATTCAATTTTTGCAAATAACACTTGAGATTTTTTAAGAAGAGGAAGAGTAGAGAACTTAAAGAAATTGTAGTTTAAAAGTGTGAGGAAACCCCTTTTTATTTTATAGCTACCAAATAGTAGTATGAATAGGTGTTAATTGTGTCTTATCCGAAAAGTACAACCTTGCGAAAAAGTCACTACTTATCGAAAAAGTAACAACCCTTTGAAAAAGGCACAACTCATTAGAAAAAGGCACAACCCTTTAGAAAAGTCACAACCCTTCGAAAAAATCACAACCCTTCGGAAAAGTCACAACTCATTGAAAAAGTCACAACCCGTCAAAAAAGTGACAACCCTTTGGAAAAGTCGCAACTCATTGAAAAAGTCACAATCCTTTAATTTAAAAAGGTATCTACTTTCAATATAATAAAATTAATAAAAAAAATAAATTGAGTATTTTTTATTGGGGGTATTATAGTAATTCAACAATCAAGTTTGGGAGTTCATGCTTTTAAGGTAGTATAGATAGATATAGATACGATTTGTAATTATAATTAAAAGTTGTAGGCAATTAAATTGCAATTACTTTCTACTTGTAATTGGTATACTCAATCGAGGTCAAGTCTCAATTTTTATTTTTTTAAATATTCCTACTACTTGTAGAATATTTTGATAGTTTGTATAACAATTAATTTAATTGATAAATTTTTTAAAACTATAATCAATAAGCTATAATTGATAACAACTTATCTAAGATATAAACATTTGCAGTGTTATATATCATACAATAATTTATATTATACCTATTCGTGTGTTACGAATTATGAGAAGAAATATTATATTGACAATTGAAAAAAAATTAATTATCATGTTTTTAAAAATTTATGAGAATAATATATAAATATATATATATATATATATAGTATTAAATAAACATAATATCTCTTTTTTTAAAACTTCGTTGAATTGGGCTTTTTTAGGTGGCGAAGATGTGATCACCGCTTAGTTTGATAGTTAATTGAGAAGCAATATTCAACTAAATGATAAGGTTAGTGCCCATCGTGTTGTCACTATTGACAACTTTGGGATTGTTGCATTGGCCATTGTTGCAATTCCGGGGAATGCTGTATCTCCCTAAATGTAAGAACGGAATGTGGTGGAAAAAAACAATATATTATTAATTAATCAAAATAAAAAAGCTGTTAAATAAAGTTACAGAAGAAAACGAAGTAAACTTGGCTAATCCAAATATTAATTAATGAACTCAGAATCAAATCCATAAATAAGTTGGGATCATTGTTGTTGACGAATTGATCATTGGGAATCAATTGTTGTTTACGAGTTGATATGACTTGCAAACCTATGGACAAATTAGTGGATATCAAATGTGTTTTTGCTAGAAAGGAAAATAAATCATATTATAGTGTTTTGTTGTTGCCAAACACTTTCTATTAAAATGTGAAAATAACTTCTTCAAAATTTTATATCATAAACCAAAACACTTAAAACGTAATTATAAATCTCTAATCATTAATACTATTTTAATTTTATAGACCAAGAAACCAAAGGAGTCACCCAATCTTGTATTGCTATATTCATTTCACTCAAAAATCAAAAGTCTAGTCACCCAATCTTGTATTGCTATATCCATTTCACTCAAAGAATCATTTTTCAACGCAATTGAATCCAAAACATTGTATATGACATGATGAACAACAAGTGCGATGTAATTTTCATTTGCTACTTGGAAGAATCTAGCTATAATTATGTAGGCTCGATATAATCATGATAAAGTTTGAGTAATTTCACGAATGAATACTCAAAAGTCAACTTTTAGATTCTGAATTGGTGTCCATATCCACAGGAGTTCCAAAGTGCTAACCATAAATCTAGAAGTCAACTTAGCTTTTGCAACATGGCCAACTAAAATATTCATTTTGAATTATTGCCTATAGATTTCTCCTTTTCAGCTTAAAGATATTTTACTTTGCTTATTAATTTATTAGTCTTATCTTGACTCAGCACAGTTCTCCTGATCGAACATCGTTGAAAATATGAGTTGCTTAACATTTACTGGGGGGAAAATTGGTATAAGATTTCATTTTTTTGTACTGTTGGGTTGACAAGAGTGAAAAAAGACAACATAATAGTATTTGATTTTATTGCAAATGAAATAAAAACAGAAGTGGAAGATACATTTATGTTGAACATAGTTTTATTGCAAATGAAAAATCTTGATCAGTGTGTCACTGAGATCAGCTTCTTCATAAAAATCGAACAGCGATTTGGCTCCTAACAATATGTTTTTCAGAAATCCATCTGAAATATCCCTGACTAAAAGTGGTGTTTGGTAAAGTAGCCAATGGTGTAAATGTCACTTGATAGCTCAGTTTTTGTTTCACCTCTGAAAAAACAAGTGTAGTTGGTTCAACTTTCACATCAAGACCCGGCGGTGAACCAATTTCAACTCTGTATGTTGAGTAGGCTTGTCCTACGTTGGTCACAGTTCTTGAATATACTTGAGCTGTTGAGTTGACTCTGACTAGGATCGAAAATGATGGATAATTTAGTTGACCTTCTAAGATGCTAGTAATCTCGGAACAATTAGCTTTGCGTTGCAGAAAGATCCCAACTTGTCTGTCTGTGTAGTTTAAACCACATAGATAAGATAAGTAATCAGATGGTTCTATGTCATATATCAGGCCGGGATCATTTGCTTTTGATGGATTAACGTGGCCTGCACCTGTGGCAAAGACATTAGCTGGAAGGTACGTCTCATCCTCAATTAAGTTGGATCTGAGGTTTAAATCATCGGCTGTTGTCATAATTGCTGACTTAATTGCAGCTGGAGACCAATCGGGGTGAACACTTTTTAGTAGTGCTGCAACGCCACTGAGGTGAGGACAAGACATTGAGGTGCCTGAGATCATGTTGAATCTCGAGTTGGTATTTGTGTTGTTTTCCAAGGAAATATGCCATGCTGCTAGGATATTAACACCAGGACCAATAATGTCCGGTTTTAGAATTCCAGGACTTGCATAATTTGGACCCCTGGAAGAAAATCCAGCAACCACTGGAGCACGATCATCTCCGATTATAGTTCCCTTGAATACTATTGTTGCAGTAGGGATCAATGTTGAGTTTATATACTTTTTGATTTTTAAACCAGCTGTATAGCTAACGTGTGTGACCGGAAGGACATGTACCTCGGCCAATGTTGTGTTAGCCATGTCTTCTGGATTCATAAGAATCATGCCAGCACCACCAGCTGCCTCAACTGCTATTCCTTGATCAACTCGTGCCGTTATACCAACCTCACACAACACAATCTTTCCCATGACATTCGTGTTATTCAACGAATCAGGGGTACAATATTTAGCATTAAAGTTACTAGTATTGCTTCCAGGATAGACAAGAGGCAACAGTGTTGGAGGAAAGTCACTAGGTTGAAAGGCTGATTCTCCATCGAATTCTTGATTGTTTCCAAGCACAGCAGTGGCTTTGATTTTCCTATCGATCGTGCTTGCACCAACAGTTAAAATCCAGGGCGCTTCATTAGACGTTGAAAATCTGGACGGCCCTGAATTTCCAGCAGCACAGCTGACAAAAATTCCCTTTTGCATAGCACTAAATGCACCAAGTGCAATGTTGTCTTCATAGAAATTGTTAGTTAATGTACCAATGGAAAGAGAAAGTACGTCGACGCCATCATCAATAGCCATATCCATTGCAGCCAAAACATCGCTCTCAGAGCAAGTGAGAGCAGAACACACCTTGTACATTGCAACATGAGCAAGAGGTGCAACGCCCACGGCTGTGCCATTAGCACTACCAAAAATGTTAGCACCTGGCACAAAACGTCCAGCAGCCGTGCTAGCAGTATGTGTACCATGCCCTATCTCGTCCCATGATGTTTCGTTCCCTGAGGACTGGAAGTACCTCGCGCCAATGAGCTTGTTGTTACACTTTGTGACATTAAATTCACACTTACCCTTCCATTTAGCAGGGGGAGGTGGCATCCCATCATCGTTAAACGAAGGGTGATCCGGGAAAATCCCCGTGTCAATAACTCCAATAATCACACCTTTCCCATAATTCGAGTCATTCCAGAACCCCATGTTCTCGTGCAACCCCAAGAAATTGACACTATGTGTGGTGTATAAATCAAGTAGCCTCTCGGGGCGTGCTGAGATAAATCCTTCCATTTTCTCCATTTCCTTTAAGTCATCCGGGGACAACTTAACTGCAAAACCTGTTAGAACATTTCGATAGGAATATATCAAACGTGGCGCCTCACGAGAACTATCTGAGGTTGTTGCAGGCAAGAAAGAAAGATACCAGCTATCTAAATCTTGATATCTGGTACCTCTATCGCCATCCGGGAACTCACAATGAACAATATAGACTTCTGAATTTCTCTGCTCTTGATCTTCTTTTGGTCTTTGATAAACAGGATGTTCAGTTGCATTACTGGTGAATAAAAAGAAAACACAAATTAGCCCAATTATTGTGACAATTGAACTAAATTGAGCCATGACAACTTTAAGAAATATGAGTTTGGATTATATCTACAATGGAGGGATATTGAAGTTAGAAAAATGATATATTTATTTGTAGAATTTTAAAAATTTGATTGAGGGTATATAATATATATATAGTCATTGAAGTATATATTTTTATTTGCTAGTCAGAAGCAATTGTAGATATGTGAAATAGTCATGCCTGGAGATTCTTGGATTAAATAAAAAAATAGAAATTGATTTGGTCATCTACACGCTAAACACAATATGGTTATATTTTAATTTCTCTTTGATAATGAAATTGACATAGCAACAGCATATAGACACGGAGAAGTCGGTGGTCTACAATATGCTTTTTCTATATAAGTAATGTTCGAGCCAACTTGGGCACACCTAAAGTAATATACCAGACAACTTTATCAGCTCGCAGCTTGAGCTGAAAATATGTATTTATGATGTGCATTATTTAAAAAAAAATTGGTATTCGGTATTTATTTACAAATATTGAAATATCAAATACTACACCGAAATACATAATTAAATATACAATCTATATGAACACCCCTATATTATCTCTCTTAATCAATGGAGAGATGATGAAAGAGAACTAAAATAATGTTATAAGCTTGCACCTCCTCCAAATAATTTTGTTAATTACTTGCATAAATATATGCTTTCTTAGTTTATAAGTTTTGAGATTTGTCAATATTGACAAAATCAAGCATTACCACGTAAAATGACATTTTGTTTTTAATGATAAAAACCATGTGTGGTGCCTTCTTAACTCCATATTTCTAAATCCTTCGCAAACAAGGAACAGAACAACATCTTTCTTGTCAGCTTAAACTTCTATTTTAAGCTAAGTATGCATTTCCAAGAAAAAACACCAAACATGCCATTAGTGGCGTATGTAGACTTAGTATTGCGGATTCAGTTGAACCCATTATTTTTGACACAGAACTCGGATGTATATGTGAACCGTAATTTTAAAGTGAAGGTAGTGAGTTCGATGCTAAGAATATGAATATGATAGTATTGACAAGAGCGAAAAAAGACAACATAATATTTGTTTTTATTGCAAACAACAACAATATCATACTCAGTATAGTCTTACAAGTGCGGTCTGATGAGGGTGAGGGTGACAAGGCGGGGTGCAACAGAAGAAGAAATACATTTACAATGTAGACACATGGCTAAATAGATGAAATAATAAACCAAAGTTAACATCTTGAAGATGGTTTTATTGCAAATGAAAAATCTTGATCAGTGTATCACTGAGATCAGATCCTTCATTTATTTCTTCAAAATAAATCGGAAAACCCAACAGCAATGGGGCTCCGAACAATATGGTTTTCAGAAATCCATCTGAGAGATCCCTGAGTATATATGGTACTTGGTGTAGCAAAAGGTGTAAATGTCACTTGATAGCTCAATTTTTGTTTCACCTCAGAAAAAACAAGTGTAGTTGGTTCAACTTTCACATCAAGGCCTCGCGGTGAATCAATATCAACTCGGTAAGTTGAGTTGGCTTTGTTAGCATGATAGATAACTAAATGATTGTATATAT
>NW_006239206.1:53520-76347 GCF_000226075.1 Solanum tuberosum | reverse complement strand
TCTTGATTTCTGGTAGTCCTTTCCCCATCAGGGAACTCACAATGAACAATATAGATTTGTGAATTGTTCTGTTCAGTTGCATTAGTGGTATATGGAAAGAGCACACAAATCAGCCCAATTATAGTAAGAATTAACCTGTATTGAGGCATGATAAATTTAGTACTAGTGAAAGAGCTGTTATTTGGTGAGTGTTTTTGAACTTTGATTGAGGGTATGTATACTAATTGGAAGTAAAGTTTTTTATTTGCAAGTCAGAAGCTAGTTTAGAAATGTGAAATAGTCATGCCTGGTGATACACGCTAAAACGATTTTATTCTATTTAACATCTATGTGATAATGAACTAGGCATAGTAACATCATACAGATGAAGTCATCAATCTACAATATACTTTTTAGGTATTGTTCCAGTCAACTTGGATGCGCCTTAACTAATACACTTGTTCACCTCGCAAGTACATGGTACCAAAGTAACCGTGCTCATAATGGCTGGAGCAGACAGATTCACACAACTAGTGTCGTAGCTGAATTTTTAACCTGGAATTTCCAGATGGTTACTCCGATGGCTCGATCATTAGGCCATCTACTTGGAACCAAAATATGTCTAGAAGTATACCTAAACTTGAGTTCTGAAAACAAGTAATTGTCAATAAAGTGGATAGAGAACAATGAGGTTTCAGGTTTAAATCTCAATGAAGGCGGAAGAAAATTAATAAAACAAGCATCTCTCTTGACTAATGGTGAGATTATGAAAGAGAATTATAATAATGTTGCAAGCGTGCACCTCCCTCCAAATAGGCCTAATGTTAATTACTTCTATAATACAAATATGCTAACTTCTAAGTTTTGTAAAAGTTTTGAGATTTGTCAATATTGACAAAATCAAGCATTACCACTTAATTTGACATTTTGTTTTGAATTAGTTTCATGTTTGTTTTATTTTGATTTTAAAACTAAGTGCATTTCCATGAAAAAACCAAGTATGACAACACCAGTGGATGCAGTCTTAGTAGCACATTAGATTTTAAACCATAATTTCTTAAAAAACTCAGAATGAAACCAGCGAGAACCACCATTAATGGTGGATTCGAGAACCTACTGAACTCAAGATTAAGAGAGAGTTAATTGAGAAGGCACATTTCTCATTTCTGAAAATATGAAAACTGAACTAGAACTAGATACAGTGAGCTATATATATACAGACTGAAAACTGGAAAATATCTAATAACTAGGACAGCTGTCTAACGGAAAGCTAACAAACTACAAAACTGTTAACTAACTAATTCTGTGAAAGTAACACTGTTTAAACTAACTAACTAATTATGCATAAACTTATTAATCTCAACAGAAACAGAAACATACTTCCTCTTTTTCAATTAATGTGACGTATTTTGTTTTTCGAGAATACAACACAGTTTAAGTTTGATCGATAATTTGCTCATGAAACCTTCAATTTTTTAAAAATGAAATTTATATATTTGTAAATTATGTAAAAATTACTATAAGTCACAATAATTGTCAATTCAAAATATTTAAAAAGATATATGAAAAATTTACGATAAAAAATAAACTTATTTAAATCTCAAAATTTGAAATATGTCACATAAATTGAGACAAAAGAAATACTTATTAAATAAAGGTTTTTAAAGTTAGAAGATTCCAGAGAGAATGATTGAATCTTGAAATAGAAAAATAGAGGTTGATACTTAATAATGATCTGTACTTAGCTTCTGCAGAGGATAATGAAATGGTCTCCTGTTTCTTAGATTTCCAGCTGATGGGACTGCTTCCCAGCAAGACAATGTAACCACTCACAGATTTTCTAGAGTCAGGGCATGATGCCCAATCAGAGTCACAAAAAGCTTGAACTTCAAAATCAGGAGAAGATGACATGAAGATGCCCAAGGTGGGATCATTTTTGAGATACCTCAACATGTGAAAAGCAGCTCGAAGATGAGGTTCCCTGGGATCTTGCATATATTGACTCAAATGTTGAACTCCATAGGCAATATCAAGTCTGGTATGAGTGAGGAAATTCAGCTTTCCTACCAACTTTCTATATAAGGTAGGATCACTTAATGGTCTGCCTTCATGAGCCTTAAGCTTAACATTAGGATCTAAGGGAGAAGCCATGGGAGTTAGTGTATCACAATGGAAGTCCTTGAGAAGGTCATGGACAAATTTTCTTTGAGATATAATGACTCCATCATCCTTATATAATATCTCCAAACCCAAGAAATAGTGCAGTCTCCCAAGGTCTTTGATCTTGAACTGGTCATGGAGAAAACTTTTGAGATTGTCAACTTTTCATACCATTGTCTGCTTGCTTGTTTCAGACCATACAATGACTTGTTGAGCTTACAAACCAGCCCTGTATGTGGCACAGCAAGACCTGGAGGGACATCCATGTATACTTCTTCATGCAGATCTCCATGGAGAAAAGCATTATTAACATCAAGCTGGTAAATATTCCACTGTTTCTTTGCAGCAACAGCAATCAAAGCTCTGACAGTTGTCATTTTAACAACTGGTGAGAATGTTTCTGTATAATCTATGCCAAGGTGCTGAGTATACCCTTTAACCACTAGCCTTGCTTTGTATCTTTCCACACTACCATCTGCCTTGTGTTTGATTTTATATACCCATCTACAACCAATAGCTTTCTTACCAATAGGCAAAGGAATAAGGGACCAAGTGTTATTATCATGCAAAGCAGCAAATTCCTGAGTCATGGCTGTTTGCCAGGCAGGATCAAGAGCAGCTTCTGCATAGCTAGATGGCTCACAATCATGAGCAATATTTAAAGCAAAAACTTGACTATTAGGATCCAATTCTGCAGGAGATATATGGTGTTTGAGGGAAAAACAAGCAGTTAATGTAGTAGGGGTTGTTGGTGTTGATGTGTGGTTATCTGTGGGTTGTGAAACAGGTATAGAGTGAACATAGTCTGACAAGTATGTGGGCAATTTGTGAGTCCTATGAGACTTCCTGGTTGTTATATCAGGTTGGTGAACTTGTTGGAGAGGTGTTGTTAATGTATTGCTAGGAGAAGGATGATGTGGTGGACTAGAAGGGTCAAGGGGTAAAGTAGGATTTGTGTCACTTAACGTCTCATGATCACACTGGACAGTAGGATCAAATGATGAATCAGAAGTGGGATATGCAGACTGATCAGTAAACAGTGAAGATGGAAAGGAGAAGAAGGGAAGAGAGTAGGATCTTTAGTCATTGCAAGGGGAAATTGTTTCATGAAGATGACATCTCTGGAGACATACAACCTTTTAGTGGCTAGACTCATGACCTTGTATCCTTTCATACCAAAATGGATATCCTACAAAAAACGTGTGGAGATGCTCTAGGTTCAAATTTGGATCTTTGGGTTTTAGGGATAGTTGGGTAGCACAAACAACCAAAACTTCTTAAGTGTGAGTAAAAAGGCTTCAGCCCATACAACACTTCATATGGACATTTGTTATTTAGAGGTGCAGAAGGGAGTCTATTGATTATATAGGTAGCAGTTAGAATACATTCTCCCCAGTATTTTGTAGGGAGTTTGGACTGAAAAAGAAGTGCCCTAGCTGTTTCAAGAATGTATTTATGTTTCCTTTCCACCACACCATTTTGTTGAGGTGTGTATGGACAAGACTTGTGGTGAATAATACCTTTGGACTGAAAAAATTGGATGGACTCAGTATTGGTGAATTCAAGCCCATTATCGGATCTAATTACTTTGATGGCAGATTTGAATTGGTTTTCAACCATGGATGTGAAGGTTTTAATAACATGTAGGGCATTGCTTTTATGACTAAGTAGATGTGTCCAAGTGGACCTACTGAAGTCATCTACCAGGGTAAGAAAAAATTTAAAATTGTCATGTGTGGGTGTTTGGTATGGCCCCATAAATCAACATGGACTAAATCAAAAATAGCAGTGCTATTATGAGTGCTCTGTTGGAAAGGTAGTCTAGTCTGTCTTGCCATGGGACAGATGGGGCAAAAGAAAGGCTGTTTGGATGAGAAAACCACAGGTATTGAGGATATACTCTTCATTTTAACAAAAGGGACATGACCAAGTCTGTAATGCCACAACAAGTCTGTATCATCACCAGTGGTAACAACATTGCTATCAACAGAAATAGTATTGTGTTTATTGTCAGATGACCTATTTATTACAGTTTGATGAGGCAAACAGGAATGAGAATTACATTGACAATGCAACCTATCAATTCTATGAAGTGAAAGACATGTAGTAGGATTTTCAGATGAAGTGGAATGTTTGCTCTTTTGCAGACAGTCTGAGCAAAGGAGATACAGACCATCATGAGCTTTACCAATTTCCAGAGGCCTCTGCAAGAGACAGGATGTGTTAGAGAAAGAAACAACACATTTAAGATGTAGAGCTAAGGAATTGATTGAAATCAAGTTGTACTTGAAAGAGGGAATGAATAAGACATTGTACAGCGTGATCTGTGAAGTTAGTTGCACATTTCCAACCTCTGTGACCTTAACCTTATAGCCATTAGGTAATCTAACTAACATTGGTTCAGGTAATGGCAAAATATTGGTGAGATGGAGTTTGTTAAATGTCATATGGTGTGATGCACCTGAGTCTAAGATCCACAAGTCAGTTTTGGCTTTATAACATTCACATGAAAGTTGGTCAAAAACTATAGAAGAAGTGCATGCAATGATACCTGCAAAGTTCACAGCAGGACTTGTTGTCTACATGTTGCCTGAATTTTCTGCCTGAAATTGCTGAAGTAGGTAGGCAAGCTGTCCATACTGCTCCTTTGAGATGCCAATGTCCTGATTGGTGATTTGACCCCCAAAGTCACATCCTTGTTCCATAGTAGAGTCACATGACAGCCCTACAGAATTAGCTGCCACACCTTTCCCTTTGTTATTGTTTCTGTATGCCTGATTGGGACTATAATTCTCATATTGTTGTTGTCTTTGGAATTGATTATAACCTTGCTGTCCATGAGACTGAGATTTCTGAGATCGATTGTTATTCTGTGGATATCCATGTAACTGATAACATTTCTCCTTAATATGGCCTGGTCTCTTGCAGTGGTCACAAAATGGTCTTCCTCTATGAATTGGAGAAGCAGATGAGTAATTTGTTTGGAAATTCTGACCTTTTGAAGTACCTGAAACATTAGCAGCTAAAGAGCATCCTGAAGAGCTAGCAGCAAGAGAACTGGATTCAGCAAACAATTGGCTGTTTGATTTAAACTCTCTCTGTTTTTCTTCCTGTATCAATAGGGCAAAAGCTTGTGCCACAGATGGTAGTGGATTCATCATCAAAATGTTACCTCTGATTATTGTGTAAATCTCATTAAGACCCATAAGAAATTGAATCAATCGTCTATCCTGTTCAACCTTGTGCATGACATCCTTTGCTCCACAATTACATGCACAACTGCAGTGGTTCTTGATACATAAGCTACTTAATTCTTCCCAAAGTTTCTTCATCTTGGTGTAATAAGTTGTTACATCCAGAACTCCCTGAATGAGATCATTGATCTCTTTCTGAATTTGATACAACTTGGCACCATTGGTTTGATCATAACGATCCTCCAAATCAGTCCACAATTCTAAAGCACTGTCCACGTATGCTACACTATCAGCAATTTCTCTGTTCAAAGAATTTAGGATCCAAGATGTAACCATATTGTAACACCTCTCCCATTGTTTATAGTTTGGGTCTGTAGGAAGTGGTTTCTTAGAATCTCCATTGATGAAACCCAATTTATTCTTCACTGACAGAGATCTGATGATGCCTCTCCTCCAGGATCTATAACCAATTCCATCGAAAACGACTGGTACAAGAGGTGCACCTGGATTATCTGATGGATGTAGGTATAAAACACTTCCTATTTCAATTCTAGTTACCTCTAGATTAGTGACTTCTACCATTGTAATGCAGCAGAATCAATCCACAGAAATGGAGAAGAGAATGTGCAGGAAAGTAAAAGAAAACTGAAGAACAGTTGAAAGAAAAAGGAACAGGTAACCTGAAACAAGCCTGAGAACTGAAAGATCTTCACGAGAAGGACGGAGATAAGCAAGGTTGATCGATCCCTCGCTCTGATACCATGTAAAAACTCAGAATGAAAGCAGCGAGAATCACCATTAATGGTGGATTCTAGAACATACTGAAATTAAGTTTAAGAGAGAGCTAATTGAGAAGACAGATTTCTCATTTCTGTAATCTGAGAAAACTGAATTGGAACTAGATACAGTGAGCTATATATATACAGACTGAAAACTGGAAAATATCTAATAACTAGGACAACTGGCTAACAGAAAGCTAACTAACTACAAAACTGTTAACTAACTAATTCTGTGAAAGTAACACTGTTTAAACTAACTAAGCATAAACTTAACTAATTCTGTGAAAGTAACACTGTTTAAACTAACTGTGCATAAACTTATTAATCTCAACATCAAAAGTTTAATGGATTCAATGTTAAAGAACTTTGAAGATCAAATTTCATGTAGTTACAATTTTGGATTCGTGTTTTCTTGACAATATCATCTATCTAGTGTACATTATTTATATTCTCGAAAAGTCATAACCTCATCTTCAACCGGATAACATGTTTTTTAAAAAAAAAAGAATTTGTTAAAGTAAACAATAAGTGTACTAATTATGATAAAGAGACCTTACACTTGATGACTTCTTCGAGATATGATATCAAGATGAATATACTTCCTTATTATTTTAAAATTACCATGACTTAATAATTTTTTAATAGCAACAAATCTATACCTTACTAACTATAATAACTTGTAAAACTTCATGGACTATCTTTATTCAGATCCCAAAAGACAGATACTTGTTTAGAAATATTCTCTTGAATTTTGAAATGTTCAATGTGATTATGAGTTATGTATTACATTCTTCAATATTTTTAGTAGTTCAAAATGTTGTTTTACTAAAATTATGGTATTGTCACCAAATTATTCAATTTTTCTCTTTAAACTAATTTTTTTCTTTGAAACACACTACAAGTTGCAGGTGCAGCCCTTTGCAGGCTTCATGCTGAGCATTTCTCACAAATTATTGAACTTGAGGGAAAAAGAAGTGTCGAAATCTCGATATCTGGTTGGCATTTCCTCATCAGGAAACTCACAATGAACAATATAGATTTGTGAATTGATCTGTTCAGATGCATTAGTGGTTAATGGGAAGAGCGACATAAATTAGCCCAGTTATAGCGAAAAAAGATAAACATAATATTTGTTTTTATTGCAAATAACAACAATAACATACTCAGTGTAGTCTCACAAGTGCGGTCTGTGGAGGGTGAGGGTGACAGGGCGGGGTGGAACAGATGAAGAAGATATATTTACAATGTAAACACATGACCAAACGTATGGAATAATAAACCAAAGTTAACATCTTGAAGATGGTTTTATTGCAAATGAAAAATCTTGATCAGTATGTCACTTAGATCAGCTCCTTCATTTGTTTCTTCTTGTCCTACGTTTGTCACAGTTCTTGAATATACTTGAACTTCTGAGTTGCTTCTGACCTGAATCGAAAACGATGGATAATTTAGTTGTCCTTCTAAGATGCTAGTAATCTCCGAACAATTCACTTTGCGCTGAACAATGACAGTAACTTGTCTGTTCGTGTAATTCAAACCACATAAATAAGGTATGTAATCGGATGGCTTTATATCATATATCAGGCCGGGATCATTTGCTTTTGATGGATTAACATGGCCTGCACCTGTGGCAAAGACATCGGCTGGAAGGTACGTTTCATCCTCGATTAAGTTGGATTTGAGGTTTATGACATCGGCTGTTGTCATAATTGCTGACTTAATTGCAGCTGGAGACCAATCCGGGTGAATACTTTTTAGTAGCGCTGCAACGCCACTGAGATGGGGACAAGACACTGAGGTACCTGAAATCATGTTAAACGTAGAGTTTGTTCTCATGTCATTCTCCAAGGAAATATGCCAAGCTGCTAAAATGTTAACCCCAGGACCGATAATGTCCGGTTTCAGAATTCTAGGACTTGCATAACTTGGACCCCTGGAAGAAAATCCAGCAACCACTGGATTACGATTATCTCCGATTATAGTCCCCTTGAACACGATTGTTGCAGTGGGGGTTGTTGTTGAGTTTATGTACTCTTGGATTTTTAGACCATCAGCATAGGTAACGTGTGTCATGGGTAGGACATGTGCTTCAGCTAATGTTGTGTTAGCCCAGTATTCTGGATTCATAATAATCATGGCAGCACCACCAGCTGCCTTCACTGCTATTCCTTTATCAACTGCTCTTGTTATACCAGCAACACACAACACAATCTTTCCCATGACATTCGTGTTGCTCAGCGAAGTAGGGTAACAATATTTAGCAAGAATGTCACTAGTATTGATTCCAGGATAGATAAGAGGCAATAGTGTTGGAGGAAAGTCACTAGGTTGAAAGGCTGATTCTCCGTCGAATTCTTGATTGTTTCCAAGCACAGCAGTGGCCTTTATTTTCCTGTCGATAGTGCTTGCACCAACTGTGAGAATCCAGGGCGCATCATTAGATATTGAAAAAATGTATGGTCCTGAATTTCCAGCAGAACAGCTGACAAAGATTCCCCTTTCCATAGCACTAAATGCACCAAGTGCAATGATGTCTTCATAGAATTGTCTAGCTCGACTACCAAGGGAAATTGAAAGTACATCGACACCATCTTCAATAGCCATATCTATTGCAGCCAAAACGTCACTCCCAGAGCAACCAATAGCAGAGCACGTTTTGTAAATGGCAACATGAGCTAGAGGTGCAACACCCACAGCTGTGCCATTAGCATTGCCAAAAATGTTTGCACCTGGAACGAAACGTCCAGCTGCTGTGCTAGCAGTATGTGTACCATGTCCATTTTCGTCCCATGGATCATTCTCCGTGTAGCGGAAGTACCTCGCACCAATGAGCTTGTTGAGCCGTGCTAGCAGTATGTGTACCATGTCCATCTTCGTCCCATGGATCATTCCCCCTGTAGTGGAAGTACCTCGCGCCAATGATCTTGTTGTTGCACTTTGTGGTATTAAATTGACATATACCCTTCCATTTAGCAGGGGGAGGTGGCATCCCATCATCGCTAAACGAAGGGTGGTCCGGGAAAATTCCTGTGTCAATAACTCCAATGATCACACCTTTCCCATAATTCGAGTCATTCCAGAACCCCATGTTCTGGTTCAACCCCATGAAATTTACACTATGTGTGGTGTACAAATCAAGTAGCCCCTCGGGGCGTGCAGAGACAAATCCTTCCATTTTCTCCATTTCCTTTAAATCTTCTAGTGATAACTTAGCTGCAAAACCTGTTATAACATTTCGATAGGAATATATCAATCGTGGTGGTTCACGAGAACTATCTGAGGTTGTTGCAGGCAAGAAAGAAAGATAATAGCTTTCCAAATCTTGATTTCTGGTAGTCCTTTCCCCATCAGGGAACTGACAATGAACAATATAGATTTGTGAATTGTTCTGTTCTGTTGCATTAGTGGTAAATGGAAATAGCACACAAATCAGCCCAATTATAGTAAGAATTAACCTGTATTGAGCCATGATAAATTTAGT
The DNA here is from genome assembly GCF_000226075.1 of Solanum tuberosum. Lineage (NCBI taxonomy): Eukaryota > Viridiplantae > Streptophyta > Magnoliopsida > Solanales > Solanaceae > Solanum > Solanum tuberosum. Next base: position 66,754 of record NW_006239206.1, on the reverse strand, counting down.
TCTAGTGAAAGAGCTGTTATTTGTGGAGTGTTTCTGAACTTTGATTGAGGGTATGTATACTAATTGGAAGTATAGTTTTTTATTTGCAAGTCAAAAGCTAGTTTAGAAATGTGAAATAGTCATGCCTGGAGATGCACGCTAAAACGATTTTATTCTATTTAACATCTATGTGAAAATGAACTAGGCATAGCAACATCATACATATGAAGTCATCAATCTACAATATACTTTTTTAGGTATTGTTCCAGTCAAGTTGGACGTGCCTTAACTAATACACTGGTTCACCTCTCAAGTACATGGTACCAAAGTAACCGTGCTCACAGTGGCGGAACCAGAAATTTTAATAAGGGGTTCAAAATCTGAGAAGTAAACACACAAACTAGTGGAAGGGGGTTCGACATCTATTATACATACCTAAAAAATAATTTTAACCATGTATAAATAGTAATATTTTTTGCCGAGGGGGTTCAGATTATATGCTGCCTCCGCCTCTGCATGCTCATAAAGGCTGGAGCAGACAGATTCACACAACTAGTGTCGTAGCTGAATTTTTAACCTGAAATCTTCAGATGGTTACTCCAATCACTAGGCCATCTATTTGGGATCCAAAATAAGTCTAGAAGTATATCTAAACTTGAGTGCTGAAAACAAGTAATCATCAATAAAGTGGATAGAGCACCACGAGGTTTCTGGTTTAAATCTCAATGAAGGCGGAAGAAAATTAATAAAACAATCATCCCTCTTGACTAATGGTGAGATTATGAAAGAGAATTATAATAATGTTGCAAGCGTGCACTTCCAAATAGGCCTAATGTTAATTACTTTTATAATACAAATATGCTAACTTCCAAGTTTTATAAGTTTTCAGATTTGTCAATATTGACAAAATCAAGCATTACCACTTAATTTGACATTTTGTTTTGAATTAGTTTCATGTTTTTTTTCTTTTCATATTAAACTAAGTGCATTTCCAAGAAAAAATCAAGCATGACAACACCAGTGGATGCAGTCTTAGTAGCACATAAGATTTTAAATCATAATTTTAAAAGTTTAATGGATTCAATGTTAAGAGCTCTAAAGATCGAATTTCATTTAGTTAAAATTTTGGATTCACATTTTGATGACAACATCATCTGTATCTAGTGTACATTATTTATATTCTCGAAAAGTCATAACCTCATCTTCAACAGGATAACATGTTTTTTTAATTATTTTTTTTTGATTAAAGTAAACTATAAATGTACTAATTGTGTAAAAGAGACCTTACACTTGATGACCTCTTCAAGATAGGATATCAAGATGAATATACTTCCATATTACTTGTAAATTTTCATGGACTATCTTTATTCCAATCCCAAAAGATAGACACTTGTTGGAAATATTCTCTTGAATTTTGAAATGTTCAATTATTTGATCTTTCTCTTTAAACTATTTTTTTCTTTGAAACACACTACAAGTTGCAGGTGCAGCCCTTTGCAGGCTTCATTCTGAGCTCCATATACTAAGAAACATAACCAAAAAGTTATGGCTGTGCCACCTTCTATGTTGCACAAATTATTGAACTTCAGGGAAAAAGAAGTGTCTAACATGTAAAAATATGCTTTAACAATTTAGTGTACATTGTTGAAGTGTGTGACTATATAATCTGAAAGCTTAAGTTGTTAGAGAAAGTACACTTATATTATTTAATTGTATTCTCAACACTCACGTGAGGGCCTTATTTTTTTTTCGATCTCGAACATCTACCTGCTCTGATACCATGTTGAAGTGTATGACCATCTCATCTAAAAGCGTAAAGGTTTAGAGAGAGTACACTTATATTATTTAATTGTATTCTCAACATACATATATTGCTTTTTCTTGTGTTCGTAAAAGAAAAAAAAGATGGTCCTTTTAAGTGGATTATGTGATGGGGATGGTGAGGTTGAAAGAGAATTTTAGGAAAGTGTTATTCGTACTAAAAGTAGGGAAGTCATTCTCCTTGTTTTGAGAGAAGGTTGGTTAATAAATGAGTAATTCATTAAGATAAAAGTACTTGAGTAAATTAACTTGAATTGATTAGATGAATGTAGAGATTTTTAGAGTTAATACGACAATTAGCAGTGTTCGAAGATGAAAGCAATTGCAAAACATTGAATAGATATTACTAAAAGAAATGAGATATAAACCAAAGTATCCTATTTCATGTCATCTGTTTATCATGAGTTGATTCATTTGTATTTAATAGAATGTATATTGAACATGGTTTTATTGCAAAAGAAAAATCTTGATGAGTGTGTCACTGAGATCAGATCCTTCATTTATTTCTTCAGAAAAGGAAAAAGCGAACAGCGATTGGGCTCCTAACAATGTGTTTTTCAGAAATCCATCTAAGAGATCCCTGATTAAAAGTAGTGTTCGGTATGGTATCCAGAGGTGTAAATGTCACTTGATAGCTCAATGCTTGTTTCACCTCTGAAAAAACAAGTGTAGTTGGTTCAACTTTCACATCAAGACCTGGCGGTGAATCAATTTCAACTCTGTATGTTGAGTTGGCTTGTCCAACATTCATCACAGTTCTTGAATATACTTGAGCTGATGAGTTGACTCTGACTTGGATCGAAAACGATGGATAATTTAGTTGACCATCTGAGATGCTAGTAACCTCTGAACAATTAACTTTGCCCGGAAAAAAGAATCCAACTTGTGTGTCTGTGTAATTTAGACCACATAAATAAGGTAAGTAAACGGCTGGGTCTATGTCATATATCAGGCCTGGATCATTTGCTTTTGACGGATTAACATGGCCTGCACCAGTGGCAAAAACATTGGCTGGAAGGTATGTTTCATCCTCGATTAAGTTAGATCTGAGGTTTAAGACATCTGCTGTTGTCATAATTGCTGACTTAATTGCAGCTGGAGACCAATCGGGGTGAACACTTTTTAGTAGTGCTGCAACGCCACTGAGGTGAGGACAAGACATTGAGGTGCCTGAGATCATGTTGAATCTCGAGTTGGTGTTTGTGTTGTTATCCAAGGAAATATGCCAAGCTGCTAGAATATTAACGCCAGGACCAATAATGTCTGGTTTTAGAATTCCAGGGCTTGCATAACTTGGACCCCTGGAAGAAAATGCAGCAACCACTGGAGCACGATCATCTCCAATTATAGTTCCCTTGAACACTATTGTGGCTGTAGGGGTTGGTGTTGAGTCTATGTACTCTTTGATTTTTAGACCATCAGCATAGCCAACATATGTCGTTGGAAGGACATATGCCTCGGCCAATGTTGTGTTAGCCATGGCTTCTCGGTTCATAAATATCATGGCAGCACCACCAGCTGCCTTCACTGCTATACCTTTATCAGCTCGCGTTATTTTACCAGACTCACAGAACACAATCTTTCCCATGACATTCGTGTTGTTCAGCGAAGCAGGGGTACAATATTTAGCATCAGAATCACTAGCATTACTTCCAGGATAGGCAAGAGGCAATAGTGTAGGAGGAAAGTCATGAGGTTGCAAAGCTGATTCTCCGTCGAATTCTTGATTGTTACCAAGCACAACAGTGGCCTTTATTTTCCTGTCGATAGTGCTTGCACCAACTGTGAGTATCCAGGGCGCTTCATTAGACATTGAAAAACTGTATGGTCCTGAATTTCCACCAGAACAGCTGACAAAAATTCCCTTTTTCGTAGCACTAAATGCACCGAGTGCAACACTGTTTCTATAGAAAGCATTAGATAGACTACCGAGGGAAATTGAAAGAATATCCACACCATCTTCAATAGCCATATCCATTGCAGCCAAAATGTCGCTCCCGGAACAAAAGCCAGCAGAGCACGCTTTGTAAACGGCAACATGAGAAAGAGGTGCAACGCCCGCGGCAGTGCCATTAGCATTGCCAAAAATGTTGGCACCTGGCACGAAACATCCAGCAGCCGTGCTAGCAGTATGTGTACCGTGACCATCTTCATCCCATGGATCAATCCCCGAGTTCGGGAAGACCCTGGCTCCAATGAGCTTGTTGTTACACTTTGTGACATTAAATTCACACTTACCCTTCCATTTAGCAGGGGGAGGTGGCATCCCATCATCGCTAAACGAAGGGTGGTCCGGGAAAATTCCCCCGTCAATAACTCCAATAATCACACCTTTCCCATAATTCGAGTCATTCCAGAACCCCATGTTCTGTTGCAACCCCATGAAATTGACACTATGTGTGGTGTGTAAATTAAGTATCTCGTCGGGGCGTGCAGAAACAAATCCTTCCATTTTCTCCATTTCCTTAATATCCTCTGGTGATAACTTAGCTGCAAAACCTGTTAGGACATTTCGATAGGAATATATCAAACGTGGTGCCTCACGAGAACTATCTGAGGTTGTTGCAGGCAAGAAAGAAAGATACCAGCTTTCTAAATCTTGATATCTGGTTGACATTTCCCCATCAGGGAACTGACAATGAACAATATAGATTTGTGAATTGTTCTGTTTTGTTGCATTAGTGGTAAATGAAAAGAGCACACAAATCAGCACAATTATAGTAAGAATTGAACTGTATTGAGCCATCATTACTTTAGTACTAGTGAAAGAGTTGTTATTTTGTGAGTGTTTTTTGAATTTTGATTTGAGGGAATATATGCTTATTGGAAGTATATTTTTTTATTTGCAAGTCAGAAGCTAGTTTTAGAAATGTGAAATAGTCATATCTGGAGATTCTTGGATTTAATAGAAAATAGAAAGTGAACTGGTCATCTATACGCTAAAACGATTTTATTCTAATTAACTTCTATTTGCTAATGAAGTTGGCATAGCCACATCACATAGATGAAGTCATTAATCGACAATATACTTAAGTAATGTTCGAGTCAACTTGAACACACCTTAACTGAGCTGACTTGTTCACCTCACAAGTACTCCCTCTGTCCCAAAATAGGTGTTATCTTAGGAAATCCAAAACAAAAATTAGTATGTCTTTTTAACTATACCTTTATATTCCATTTTCTTTTTAGTGTTCAATTTATAAGAGACGTTCATAAAATAAGTGTAGTTTACTAAACTACAGATTGTGTGTATTGATTTCTTAATGAACGTGACCGTGTGCAGCCTGAGCATTGATGAGATGGAGTTGACTAAATCTCAATTGCCACATGCTACCTTCTGATACGATGCCACAATCGGATTTTGACCTAGTATCCTATGAAATTAGTTGAGGTGCGACAAGTCAACCCAAACACCACAAATATAAATTAAAAAGAAAGTACTATGTTACTTAACAATAATGACGTCATTAGCTTAATTTTCCCCCAAATTTGAAAAATACATGTACATTCCCCTATATAATCCCTCTAAACTAATGCTGAGATTGTGAAAGGGAATTACAATAAAGTTTAAAGAATCCCAACTGGCCTGATGTTAATTACTTCTATTATAAAATATGATAACTTCTAAGTTTTGTAAGTTTTGAGCTTTGTCAATATTGACAAAATCAAGCATTAACACTTAATCTGACCTTTTGTTTTTAATGAGAAAAAAACATGTGTGGTGCCTCCTTAACTCCAGATCGTTGAATCCTTGAACTAGTTTCATTCTTGTCAAAATCAACCCTTGAAATAGATTATTTATACACTCTGTTACATTTTGAGATAAAAAAATCTCTCCACCATTATCTCAAGAGACTACAAATACCCTCTAGAGGTAACAATCCAATTTTTTAGTGACGTGAGACTAATCCCTCCACCTAAGCGTGGCCAACTAGGATTCATTACAAGAAATTAGTTCTTTAGCGGCGACAAAGTCGCCACAAATATCCAAAATATCGCCACTAAAGGTTTTCAGTGATTATGTGAAAACCAAAAGTCGCCGCTAAAGGTCTAGTTTCTTGTAGTGAATCTTAATTGACAAAGCTTAATTAAGGGGAGGAATTACTTCCACGTGGCTTGCCACATCTCAGAGACAATTTTGACCCTTTTCCGAAATTTTAATAAACATTATATTATAAATCATAATTTTAAAAGGGTAATGAATTCAATGTTAAGAACTCTAAAAATTGAATTCATTAAGTTAAATTTTTGGATTCGCGTTTGGGTGACAGTATCATCTATCTAGTGTACATTATTCATATTCTCAAAAAATGACAACCTCATCTGCAACTATAAATTTACAAAGCATGAGAATGAGACCTTACACCAGACCTCTTCAAAATAGGATAATCAAGATGAAGACACTTCCAAATTATTTTTAAAATCGCTATATGCATCATTCTTTTTCACTAATTTATTGAATACTTAAATAATTTTAGTATCCCCTGAGAATATTCACAATTAGAGGGTTGAAGAAACATAATTATGTCATATCACACTATTATAATGTTCTAAATTTACAACTGAAATTTCAGGACATTATCTTGGAATTTTACGAATGAAATTTGAAAGTTGGTGACGATAGCTATTTTTCGTAGGAATGGTATCAGGTTTTCTCAACTCTTATGCTTGCTTTGTAAACAGCATATATGATTGGATATAACAGGCATTTTTGAACTCTCTTCTTAAAAAAATGAAATATATAAAAAGTAAAAGAAACGATCAACGAAAAACTGACATTTATCAAAGAGGATATATGCTTTTATATTCTTCAATCAGCTGTGAACAAACAGCGAAACACTTTATTTAATAATGAAAAAGTAACATAAAGTATACAGTAAAAACAATCAAATGTGTGAGTACTATAGCCAAATTTTTTCACTAGACCAACACAACTGCAATTGGACTTCTCACAGAGTGCCTGGTAGAAGTCCATTTCAAGAATCCCTCAACAACCACAACTTTTGAACTGCTGGTTGTCTTGGAAAATGTCACTTGGTATGTTAACTTCTGGTTCAACTCGGAGAAATTTAGCTCTGTGGGCACAACTTCTACGGAAACTCCTATAAGTGAAGCTATCTCCACTTTATAAGATGATGCAACATCACCAACGTTGGTAACAGTTCTTGTATATGTCTGAGGAGTTGATCCAAGTCCAAATATGGAAAACGAAGGATAGTTTAATTGTGCTTCAGGGATACTTTTCACTTCCAAGCAATTCACCGTGCGTCGTAACAGGCTACCTACCTGTGCATTTGTGTATCCCAAACCACATAAATAGGGTAAATAGTCCTCAGAGGGGGTATCATAAACTAGTCCTGGATCATTTGCCCTCGATGGATTAACGTGTCCTGCACCAATTGCAAAGATGTCTGCAGGAAGTAACTTTTCATCTAGTATTGGACTATTGTCAAGGTTTAACGTGTAAGCGGTTGTCATGATTGCAGACTTAATAGCAGCAGGAGACCAATCAGGATGTGTGCTCTTCAGCAGAGCTGCTACTCCACTAAGGTGAGGGCAAGACATCGAGGTGCCTGATATAATATTGAATGTGGATTTGGTGTTTTTGTTATCATCCACGGAGGTAGGCCAAGCAGCAAGGATATTAACACCAGGACCAATTATGTCAGGTTTCAAGATGCCAGGATTAGGTTTACTTGGTCCGCGAGAAGAAAATGCAGCAACTATGGGAGCATTTTTATCTCCAATTATTGTTCCTTGGATTGTGATTGTAGCAGTAGGGTTTGATATTGAGTTGGTATAATCAAGAATTTTGGTTCCATCTGCAGCTGAAACAACCAATGCTGGAAGAACATGAGCATCAGCTGATTTTGTGACCCCATATTGTGACGGGTTGATGACAATCATGCCAACACCTCCAGCATCCTTCACAGCTTGTCCTTTTTCGATATTTGAAACGACACCTGGCAAACATATGACTATCTTTCCTTTTATTGAAGGGTCAGTGAGTGACCCTGGTTTGCAATAAGGGGTTTCAGATGGATCACCTATACTTTTTGCAGCATCATATAGAGTGAAGAATGTTGAGTCGGAAATCTGTGGACGATAAGCAGATTCCCCTTCAAATTCCTCTGTATTTCCAAGTGTAACAGTAGCTTTTATCTTTCTATCAATAGTGCTGGCGCCTACCGTAAGAATCCAAGGGGCTGTGTTTGCTGCTGTGATAATGGATGGACCACTATTTCCAGCAGAGCAACTTACAAGAATCCCTCTTTCTGTTGCAGCGTACGCCCCGAAAGCAATACTGTCTGCATAGAAAGGAACTGGACTTCCACCAAGGGACATTGAAAGAATATCTACGCCATCATCTATAGCTGAATCCATGGCAGCTAAAATATCAGTGTCAGAACAACTATCAGAATTACACACCTTATATATGGCTATGTGGGCAAGAGGGGCAACACCAACAGCAGTGCCATTAGCATTGCCATATACATTAGCACCTTTCACAAAGGCTCCTGCAGTTGTGCTTGCTGTGTGTGTACCATGTCCATCATTATCTATTGGGGAACCATTGGCAAGTTGGTAAGACCTCGCTCCAATGAGCTTGTTGTTACACTTGGTCGCGAAATCGGACTCGCAAACTCCTTTCCATTTAGCAGGGATAGGTGGCATCCCGACATCGCTAAATGAGGGGTGGTCTGGGAAAATTCCCGAGTCAATAACTCCAATAATCACACCTTTCCCATAATTCGAGTCTTTCCAGAACCCCATGTTCTGTTGCAACCCCAAGAAATTGACACTATGTGTGGTGTGTAATTTAAGTAGCTGCTGGGGGCGTGCAGAAACAAATCCTTCCATTTTTTCCATTTCCTTTATATCTTCTTGTGATAACTTAGCTGCAAAGCCCGTTAGGACATTTCGATAGGAATATATCAAACGTGGTGCCTCACGAGAACTATCCGAGGTTGTTGTAGGCAAGAAAGAAAGATACCAGCTTTCTAAATCTTGGTATTTGGCAGTCCTTTCCCCATCAGGGAACTGACAGTGAACAATATAGATTTGTGAATTGTTCTGTTTTGTTGCATTAGTGGTACATGATAAGAGCACACAAATCAGCCCAATTACAGTAAGAACTGAACTGTATTGAGCCATCATAACTTTAGTACTAAAGAAAGAGATGTTATTTGGTATGTGTTTTTTGAATTTTTATTGAGGGTATATATACACATTGGAAGTATATTTTTTTATTTGCAAGTCAGAAGTTAGTTTTAGAAATGTGAAATAGTCATTCTTGGATTAAATAGAAAATAGAAAGTGAATTGGTCATCTATACGCTAAAACGATTTTATTCTACTTAACTTCTATTTGCTAATGAAGTTGGCATAGCAACATCACATAGATGAAGTCATCAATCTACAATTTACTTAAGTAATGTTCGAAACTTGAACACACCTTAACTAATACATGAGGCGTCTTGTTCATCTCGCATACTCACTCCGTCCCAAAATAAATGTTTCCTTTAGGAATTCAAGACAAAAATTAGCTTGTTTTTCAGCCAAACCTTTATATTGATAGTATTCAATTTTAAAGAGAACTATATAACAAGAGTAGTTTAGTAAACTACACATTATGTTTGTTGATTTCTTAATGAACGTGATTTTTGCTAAGGTGACACTTATTTGGGATGGAGGAAATATATGTTACAATGTAGTTGTGCTCATAGGGGTTAGAGTTAACGAACTCATACACCTAGTGTAGTAACTGAATTTTTAACCTGATATCTCTAGATGGTTACTCCGGTGGGTGATGGCTCAATCATTATGTCATCCTCGTAAGGACCGAAAAAAGTCTAGAAATATACCTAATCACTTGAGAACTTGGAACCCCAGGATAACTCGCAACTCTGCCACAACCTCTGCCCTTTGGTGTGAGCACTTTGTGCGGCCTGAGAGCTCGAGTTGACTAGACCTCAATTACCACATGCTACCTTCTAATAAGTTCGGATGCCACAATTGAATTTTGACCTAGTATCTTGTGAAATTAGTTGAGGTGCAACAAGTTAACTCAGACACCACAACTATAATATTAATAATAAAAAGTATAACTTAAAATAATGTCATTAGCTTTTCCCCCAAAATTGTAAAATACATGTACATTCCTTTATTGTATCCCTCTTAACTAACGGTGAGATAGTGAAAGGGAATTTCAATAAAATCTAAAGAATCCCAACAGGCTGATGTAACTATAATAAAATATAGATAACTTCTAAGTTTTATACGTTTTTGAGCTTTTCCAATATTTTGACAAAATCAAGCATTACTAATTTGACTTTTTGTTTTTAATGAGAGGCATTATAAATCATAATTTTAAAATTGTAGTGAACTCAACGTTAAGAACTTTAAAGATCGAATTCATTAAGTTAAAATTTTGGATTCTGTTTAGGTGACTGTATCATCTATCTAGTGTACACTATTTATATTTTCAAAAAGTCAAAACTTCATCTTCAACCGGATAATAAGTTTTTTTTTTTAAATAATAAATTATTTAAGAGTAAACTATTAAATTACGAAGCATGAGAAAGAGACCTTACACCTGACCTCTTTAATATAGGATGATCAAGATGTAGACACTTCAAAATTATTTTAAAATTACTATAGCTTAAAACTTCATGGACTATCTCTTTTCAAATACCAAAAGACAATATTACTTTTGTAAGTATTCTCTTGAATTTTGAAATATTCAATGAGATAATGAGTTATGTATTACATTCTTCAATATTTTTAGTAGTTTAAATGTTATTTCAGTAAAATTATGGTGTTGCCACCAAATTGAATCAGGCAGGCAAATTATTTGATTTTTCTCTTTAAACTAAATATGTATCTTCTATGAAACATGTGAACATAATATATAAATAGTAATTTGTTAATCTTCTTTTGCAAAATCATCTGCAGAACATCGTCCCTGTAATTCCCCATTCTGTTACTGGAGAAAGAATCATGCCTCACCATATTACTTATAGCAGCTAAGAGAAAAAGAACAGAGGTATAACTAACATAATATCTACCTCGGTAACAAAGAAGAGCCTCAGGCAATTTGCCCATTGGAAGATGTCACGATTAAGATTTTAAGTCATGATTAAAGGGTGCCTTATTATATAGGTTTTTCCAGATTTGAATAATAAATAGAATTCTCACATGGTCTCACTTTGTTGAAAAATAATGCAATCAAAGAAAAAAAAAGTTGAAGCACCGATGGTGCTCAGTATTAGAAGTAAGTTAATGTGCTATTTTTTGTTGTTTAATCGTCTATTGACTTCCAACTCCAATTAGCTGCCCAGTTAGATAATTGAGTTACTGAATTTGTCTTAAAAATGCTATCAGTTTTCTCAACTCTTATGATTGGACGGCGTTTTTTAACTCTCTTTTTTCGAAATAAGAAAAGAAAGAAGTATATATAAAGTAGAAGAAATGATGGAAGGAAAACTAATGCTTTTATATTATTCAATCAGCTGTGAACAAACATTGAAACAATATTTCATAATGATAAGTTATTAAAGACCAGTGAAAATCAAAATAGTGGTAAAAAAATGAAAAAGTAACATAAAGTATATAGTGAAAACAAACAGCATTTTCACTATAATCAAATGTATGAGTACTTTCTGCACTTATGTAGCCAATGCAAACTCAACTGCAATTGGACTTCTCACAGAGTGCCTGTTAGAATTCCACTTCAAGAATCCCTCAACAACCCCAGGCTTTGAGTAACTTCATCTTCAACCGGATAATAAGTTTTTTTTTAAATAATAAATTATTTAAGAGTAAACTATTAAATTACGAAGCATGAGAAAGAGACCTTACACCTGACCTCTTTAATATAGGATGATCAAGATGTAGACACTTCAAAATTATTTTAAAATTACTATAGCTTAAAACTTCATGGACCATCTCTTTTCAAATACCAAAAGACAATAATACTTTTGTAAGTATTCTCTTGAAATTTGAAATATTCAATGAGATTATGAGTTATGTATTACATTCTTCAATATTTTTAGTAGTTTAAATGTTATTTCAGTAAAATTATGGTGTTGCCACCAAATTGAATCAGGCAGGCAAATTATTTGATTTTTCTCTTTAAACTAAATATGTATCTTCTATGAAACATGTGAACATAATATATAAATAGTAATTTGTTAATCTTCTTTTGCAAAATCATCTGCAGAACATCGTCCCTGTAATTCCCCATTCTGTTTCGGAAATAAACCACTTCTTACTGGAGAAAGAATCATGCCTCGCCATATTACTTATAGCAGCTAAGAGAAAAAAGAACAGAGGTATAACTAACATAATATCTAACTCGGTAACAAAGAAGAGCCTCAGGCAATTTGCCCATTGGAAGATATCACGATTAAGATTTTAAGTCATGATTAAAGGGTGCCTTATTATATAGGTTTTTCCAGATTTGAATAATAAATGGAATTCTTACATGGTCACACTTTGTTGAAAAATAATGCAATCAAAGAAAAAAAAGTTGAGCACCGATGGTGCTCAGTATTAGAAGTAAGTTAATGTGCATTTTTTGTGTTTAATCGTCATTGACTTCCAACTCCAATTAGCTGCCCAGTTAGATAATTGAGTTGCTGAATTTGTCTTAAAAATGCTATCAGTTTTCTCAACTCTTATGATTGGACGGCGTTTTTTAACTCTCTTTTTCCGAAATAAGAAAAGAAAGAAATATATATATAAAGTAGAAGAAATGATGGAAGGAAAACTAATGCTTTTATATTATTCAATCAGCTGTGAACAAACATTGAAACAATATTTCATAATGATAAGTTATTAAAGACCAGAGAAAATCAAAATAGTGGTAAAAAAATGAAAAAGTAACATAAAGTATATAGTGAAAACAAACAGCATTTTCACTATAAGCAAATGTATGAGTACTTTCTGCACTTATGTAGCCAATGCAAACTCAACTGCAATTGGACTTCTCACAGAGTGCCTGTTAGAATTCCACTTCAAGAATCCCTCAACAACCCCAGGCTTTGAGCTGTTGGTTGTCTTGGAAAATGTCACTTGGTATGTTAACTTCTGGTTCAGCATTGAGAAATTTAGTTTGGAAGGCTTAACTTTCACGACAACGCCTTTCGGTGAAGCTATCCTCACCTTGTAAGATGATTTGGCGTCACCAACGTTGGTCACAGTTCTGGTGTATGTCTGAGGAGTTGATCCAAGTCCGGATATGGAAAATGAAGGATAGTTTAATTGTGCTTCAGGGATACTTTCAACATCCGAGCAATTCACCTTGCGTTTTAACAGTTTACCTACCTGTGGATTTGTGTAGTTCAAACCACAAAAATAAGGTACATAGTTCGTCACATTGTAAGATGATTTGGCATCACCAACGTTGGTCACAGTTCTGGTGTATGTCTGAG
>NW_006239206.1:51889-53420 GCF_000226075.1 Solanum tuberosum | reverse complement strand
CTTTCATCACATTGTGATATGAATAGATCATGCTAGCCTGCTCTTCATTTCCACTTGAGCTGATTGTTGTAGTTTTAGGCAAAAAAGAAAGATAATAGTTGTCTAAATCTGTTATCGATGATTGAGTAGAAATTACACTTTCAGGGGATTCAACATTGACTATATAAGTCTCGAGATCATTCTGAATAGTAGGCCATGGGAAAGAACAAAAGATGAAAACAAGAAAGATTTTCAAGAATCCCATGGCTGCTAATACAAGAAATGATAATGTTTTTAGAAAGTGTATTTGATGAATTTCTCTGCTTTGAAGCTACTCTCTATTTATAGTGTTTTGTTATTGACCTATTCAATTTCTAGAAAAAATATTGTGGAAAAAAGACCATGTGGATAAGAAAATAAGGTTAGTAGTGTGAATGAGACTAGCTAAATTGAAAGTTTTATTTTCTTAAAGACATCCACTATATTATATTTAACTGCTAAATAATCAATTTGTAATAAAAAAAGTTGCAACTGTCAGATCTGCTTGTTTTTTAAGTGTAGTTGTTTTCAAAAACATGCAGCTATTTTGGATCCTTCTTCGAAGAATTAATCTAAATAGACATCCATCCAACGACTTAAACTAAAATTAGTAGACGGATCATCATACTATATTATAAGTGGGAAGAACTCAAGTCAAAAGTTGAATTACGGTTTTACCCTCCTATAAATTAAAATGTTATAATAAGTTTAATTAGTTAAATATTAAGTAAATCATATCATATTGTTATTATTATATCTAATTAATAAAATATTAAATAATAATTAATAATAATAATAAGTGTATTTTTACTCTTTATAAACTGAAAAATTATAAATATAGTTTGGCACATCATTAATTCATTTATACCCAAAAACTTTTCTCATCATTATCATTTCATTAAAAACTAATTAATGGCTCTTACATCTCTTTGCTTCAACTTCATTCTATTTATTTGTTTTTTTAAAAAAAATTACTAACCGTGCAATTCTAATTTTACTCGAAATTTAGTTTAGAAAATCTATATATAACTATATAGTTGGGAAATGAAAATGGTGATTTCACACCTCCAAAGCTCAGCATCTATATATGTTTTTCTTTTCTTTTTTTCCAGATTTTTTAAACTTTCATCCGTATTTCAATAAAATCTCAATTTTCGAATGATTTTCCTAATCAAAATGATTACAGTATGATTTATGAGCCTTAAATAAGGGAAGAGGAGGAGATTTTGGAATTGAATTACATCTTTCACTGTATACAATAATTATATCTTAAATAAGAAGAGGAAGAGATTCAATTTAATTGGATAGAGTAAATAACTTTAATGACTCAAAGAAGAAAAGATATAGAATAAAGCTGGTAAGGGAGCTAAGCATTGAATAAATTTAAAACGGCTTCTTCACAAATTCAATGAGATCTCTTTGTATCATTTTGCCAACCGTTACTAGAAGTAGTACATATACCATTATAAGTATAAATTATATCTAATTTGCTATTTATTTTTGTCCTTTCCAA
>NW_006239206.1:49457-51573 GCF_000226075.1 Solanum tuberosum | reverse complement strand
ATTTTCACTTGAAAGTTATTTTTGTTGCTGCAATGATAATAGTGTGTTACAAGCATTTTTCCATTCTCTGTTATTTTTCTATAGAGTAGAAAATGTGCTCATAAAATTTGGAGCAGACGGACCCACACACCTTGTGTCGTAGCTAAATTTTTAACCTGAAATCTTCAGATGGTTACTCCGATCACTAGGCGATCTCCTTGGGAACCAAAATAAGTCTAGAAGTGTACCTAAACTTGAGTGTTGAAAACAAGTAATCGTCAATAAAATGACAGAGAACCACGAGGTTTCAAGTTTGAATCTCGGTGAAGGCAGAAGAAAATTAATAAAACAAGGATCCATCTTAACTAATGGTGAGATTTGTTGCGAGCGTGCACCTGTCACGCCCCGAGCCTACACCCTGGGCGGGACCGGCACTCGGAGACAATTGCTGGCCCCAAGCGAACCCTTGGCCTGACTTTCTTAACTCAGCGGAAACCTGACTCAACAGAATAACTCAATGCCATGCAAAGACATAAACAACTTAACTGATAAAAATAAGGCCCAAAGGGGCAACTCGAGTCTCAAAATAGAATGTTTACATATACATACATACATATACATGGATGAGAAACTCAAAACTACTGACTGACTGACTGTCTGACTGTCTATGAAGCCTCTAATGTACTGAGATGGATGTGGGGACAGACCCCGCAACATCCAAATAGAACAAAACTAAGTACACAAAATAATTGAGTCCTCCAGAATGCAAGGAGGCTCACCACAGACTCTGGAGTGCTCAGCTGGATCAACGACGTGCAGGATGCTGATCCGGGGTACCTGTATCTGCATCATAATAAGATGCAGGCCAACTGGCATCAGTACATGGAATGTACGAGTATGCGAGCTGGAACTAAGCAACAAAGGCTAGAAGGAGATCTGGAGATCTGGAAGAAACTGAATAGCTTACCTGGCTCAACTCAACTCAACCTGACTGACTTCTTTCAATATAAGGCAATTTAAAACAAGTGCGATATAAAGAAAGACTGTTTAAAACATGTTATAAACTCTGTGTGTATGCAAAGATACAATAAGCCTGAGATGTATATAGAAATACAAATGAACTGATGTATATAAAATACAATACTTTCTGTGTATGAAAATACAATAACTGCTGTGGGAGTTTCTCTAACCGACAACCATCACATAAGAGCTATAGTGATGATACAACGATAGACCTCACGCTGCCAGAGCATTCTATTCCCGGCCAAAGGTATAGGACCTGAACTGCCTAATGGATCCACTAGTCTAATCTGAAAAGGATTCATCTAAAAAGTATGATCCTTTTCTACCCATGATGGCTAACATGGTTCTATGGGGGCTGTGGGTTCTTTGAACGCTCCCCCAATTCGGTGCTCGATACTACTCCCAAAAATGTACTGGCTCTTATGTTTTAAAAACATATTTATTCCTGCTGATATGAGATAATTACTCAAAAACTTGCCCGAAGGCTCTTTTGGAAATCTCAGTTTCCAACCTTGCTTCATTTAGAAAACGATAACTCTTTTTCTGAAAAACTGGCCCGAAGGCTCCTTTGGAAATCTTAGTTTCCAACCTTGTTTAAATGTAAAAACATTTCTTTAAAACTTCTTTGGGAATACATAGTTCCCTAATAACTTTGAGAAATGAACTCAACTTTAAACTCTTTACTTGACTTGCAACTTGAGCCTTAGAATGAAGTAAAAACGTTCATTAAAGACTCTCGAACAACTTTGAAAACTTGCTTGAACTAACTCCTTAACCTTGCTTGACTTGACTCTAACTTCTCTTTAACTTTGATACTAACTCGACTTGAATTGGATTATGGATTCAAGGCATATGATCACACGTTTACGGATGAATTCTTGACATTTAAACGCAACTTGAAGTGTTGGAAACAACTTGGAAACATAGGTACAATAAGAAATGCAGAAACATGGCATTGACGAAAGTGATCTACGGACCGTAGGTCCATTCACGGTCCGTAGGTGACGACCGTAGATCAGCAGGCAAGGTATTGAGGACAATTCAGGAAAATGACCAAGTGTGGAACCACGGTGTCCATCGACGGTCCGTAGATTGATCTACGGACCATACTGTT
>NW_006239206.1:36411-48610 GCF_000226075.1 Solanum tuberosum | reverse complement strand
AATTTTCAAATTCTAAGCCTCTTCTTAGCTATTTCAAATTGCCGGATGTTACAGCACCTCCCTCCAAATAGGCCTGATGTTAGTGTTAGTTAGTTGTTTCTATAATAAAGGCACTTTAACTTGTATAAAATAGAACAAATAGACACACATGTCCTACATGGCATCCTACATGTCATTTTTTGTCCTACGTGGTGTCCTACGTGTATTGTGCCATGTAGGACTCGTGTGTTTACTTGTTCTACTTTATACAAGTTAAAGTGCCTATTTGTGCACTATGAAAGTTGGAGGTCAAAGTTAAAATTTGAAGCCAAGTTTAGGGTCCAATATATGTATTATGCCATAAAAATATGTTATCTTCCAAGTTTTATAAATTTTGAGCTTTGTCAATATTGACAAAATCAAGCATTATTACCACTTAATTTGACATTTTGTTTGGACTTTAACATTTTGGATTCACGTTTTGGTGACACTATCATCTATCTAGTGTACATCATTTATATTCTCAAAAAGTCATAACCTCATCTTCAACTGGATAACACCTTTCTTAAAAATTAATTTATTACAAGTAAAGTAAACTATAAATGTACTAATTGTGAGAAAAAGACCTTACCCTTGATGATCTCTTCAAGATAGGATATCAAGATGAATATACTTCCATATTTTATTTTATTTTAGTAGCTACTAGTCTATACCTTACTATCTATAATAATTTCTATACCAAAAATGTCATGGCTGAGCTCATACTAAGAATATAACCAAATATTTCATGGCTGTGTCACCTTCTACATTGCTCAAATTATCGAACTTGAGGGGAAAATAAGTGTCTAAATCTTGATATCTGGTTGGCATTTCCCCCATCAGGTAACTCTCAATAACAAAATTGATTTGTGAATTGTTCTGTTTTGTTGCATTAGTGGTTAATGGAAAGAGCACATAAATCAGATCAATTATAGCAAAAAAAGATATTAACATAATATTTGTTTTTATTGCAAACAACAGCAATAACATACCCAGTGTAATCTCACAAGTGCGGTCTGTGGAGGGTGAGGGTGACAAGGCGGGGTGGAACAAATGAAGAAGGGGATATAATTACAATGTAAACACATGACTAAACAGATGGAATAATAAACCAAAGTTAACATCTTGAAGATGGATTTATTGCAAATGGAAAATCTTGATCAGTATGTCACTGAGATCAGCTCCTTCATTTGTTTCTTCACCGAAAATCCAAAAACCGAACAGCAATTGGGCTCCTAACAATATGGTTTTCAGAAATCCATCTGAGAGATCCCTGAGAATATTTGGTACTTGGTGTAGCAAAAGGTGTAAATGTCACTTGATAGCTCAATTTTTGTTTCACCTCTGAAAAAACAAGTGTAGTTGGTTCAACTTTCACATCAAGGCCTCGCGGTGAATCAATATCAACTCGGTATGTTGAGTTGGCTTGTCCTACATTTGTCACAGTTCTTGTATATACTTGAATTCCTAAGTTGCTTTTAACTTGAATTGCAAACGATGGATAATTTAGTTGACCTTCTAAGATGCTAGTAATCACCGAACAATTCACTTTGCGCTGAGCAATGACAGTAACCTGTCTGTTTGTGTAATTCAAACCACATAAATAAGGTATGTAATCGGATGGCTCTATATCATATATCAGGCCGGGATCATTTGCTTTTGATGGATTAACATGGCCTGCACCTGTGGCAAAGACATCGGCTGGAAGGTACGTTTCATCCTCGATTAAGTTGGATTTGAGGTTTATGACATCGGCTGTTGTCATAATTGCTGACTTAATTGCAGCTGGAGACCAATCCGGGTGAACACTTTTTAGTAGCGCTGCAACGCCACTGAGATGGGGGACAAGACACTGAGGTACCTGAAATCATGTTAAACGTAGAGTTTGTTCTCGTGTTGTTCTCCAAGGAATTATGCCAAGCTGCTAAAATGTTAACACCAGGACCAATAATGTCCGGTTTTAGAATTCTAGGACTTGCATAACTTGGACCCCTGGAAGAAAAACCAGCAACCACTGGAGCACGATCATTTCCGATTATAGTTCCCTTGAACACGATTGTTGCAGTGGGGGTTGTTGTTGAGTTTATGTACTCTTGGATTTTTAGACCATCAGCATAGGTAACATGTGTCACGGGTAGGACATGTGCTTCAGCTAATGTTGTGTTAGCCCAGTATTCTGAATTCATAATAATCATGGCAGCACCACCAGCTGCTTTCACTGCTTTCCCAGTATCAACTTGCTCCGTTGAACGAAATTCACACAACACTATCTTTCCTGCGACATTCATGTTGTTCAGTGAACGAGGGTCACAATATTGAGCATAATAATCACTAGCATTGTTTCCAGGATAAATAAGAGGCAACAGAGTTGGAGGAAAGTCACTAGGTTGAAAGGCTGATTCTCCGTCAAATTCTTGATTGTTTCCAAGCACAGCAGTGGCCTTTATTTTCCTGTCGATAGTGCTTGCACCAACTGTGAGAATCCAGGGCGCTTCATTAGACATTGAAAAACTTAATGGTCCTGAATTTCCAGCAGCACCGCTGACAAAGATTCCCCTTTCCATAGCACTAAAAGCACCAAGTGCAATGTTGTCTTCATAGAATTCATTAAATCGATTACCAAAGGAAATTGAAGGAACATCGACACCATCTTCAATAGCCATATCTATTGCAGCCAAAACGTCGCTCCCATAACAACTGATATCATCACACGCTTTGTAGATGGCAACATGAGCAAGAGGTGCAACACCCACAGCTGTGCCATTAGCATTGCCAAAAATGTTTGCACCTGGAACGAAACGTCCAGCTGCTGTGCTAGCAGTATGTGTACCATGTCCATTTTCGTCCCATGGATCATTCCCCGTGTAGCGGAAGTACCTCGCACCAATGAGCTTGTTGTTACACTTAGTGGTATTAAATTGACATATACCCTTCCATTTAGCAGGGGGAGGTGGCATCCCATCATCGCTAAACGAAGGGTGGTCCGGGAAAATTCCCGTGTCAATAACTCCAATGATCACACCTTTCCCATAATTCGAATCATTCCAGAACCCCATGTTCTGGTTCAACCCCATGAAATTGACACTATGTGTAGTGTATAAATCAAGTAGCCCCTCGGGGCGTGCAGAGACAAATCCTTCCATTTTCTCCATTTCCTTAAATCTTCTAGTGATAACTTAGCTGCAAAACCTGTTATAACATTTCGATAGGAATATATCATTCGTGGTGCTTCATGAGAACTATCTGAGGTTGTTGCAGGCAAGAAAGAAAGATAATAGCTTTCCAAATCTTGATTTCTGGTAGTCCTTTCCCCTTCAGGGAACTCACAATGAACAATATAGATTTGTGAATTGTTCTGTTTTGTTGCATTAGTGGTAAAATGGAAAGAGCACACAAATCAGCCAATTATAGTAAGAATTAACCTGTATTGAGGCATGATAAATTTAGTACTAGTGAAAGAGCTGTTATTTGGTGAGTGTTTTTGAACTTTGATTGAGGGTATGTATACTAATTGGAAGTATAGTTTTTTATTTGCAAGTCAGAAGCTAGTTTAGATATGTGAAATAGTCATGCTTGGTGATACACGCTAAAACGATTTTATTCTATTTAACATCTATGTGATAAGGAACTAGGCATAGTAACATCATACTGATGAAGTCATCAATCTACAATATACTTTTTAGGTATTGTTCCAGTCAACTTGGACGCGCCTTAACTAATACAGTTGTTCACCTCGCAAGTACATGGTACCAAAGTAACCGTGCTCATAATGGCTGGAGCAGACAATTCACACAACTAGTGTCGTAGCTGAATTTTTAACCTGAAATTTCCAGATGGTTACTACGATGGTTCGATCATTAGGCCATCTACTTGGGAACAAAATATGTCTAGAAGTATACCTAAACTTGAGTGCTGAAAACAAGTAATTGTCAATAAAGTGGATAGAGAACAATGAGGTTTCAGGTTTAAGTCTCAATGAAGGCGGAAGAAAATTAATAAAACAAGCATCCCTCTTGACTAATGGTGAGATTATGAAAGAGAATTATAATAATGTTGCAAGCGTGCACCTCCCTCCAAATAGGCCTAATGTTAATTACTTTATAATACAAATATGCTAACTTCCAAGTTTTATAAGTTTTGAGATTTGTCAATATTGACAAAATCAAGCATTACCACTTAATTTGACATTTTGTTTTGAATTAGTTTCATGTTTGTTTTATTTTCATTTTTAAACTAAGTGCATTTCCATGAAAAAACCAAGCATGACAACACCAGTGGATGCAGTCTTAGTAGCACATTAGATTTTACCATAATTTCAAAAGTTTAATGGATTCAATGTTAAAGAACTTTGAAGATCAAATTTCATTTAGTTACAATTTTGGATTCGTGTTTTGGTGACAATATCATCTATCTAGTGTACATTATTTATATTCTCGAAAAGTCATAACCTCATCTTCAACCGGATAACATGTTTTTTTTTTTTAAAAAAAGAATATGTTAAAGTAAACAATAAGTGTACTAATTATGATAAAGAGACCTTACACTTGATGACTTCTTCAAGATATGATATCAAGATGAATATACTTCCATATTATTTTAAAATTACCATGACTTAATAATTTTTTTAATAGCTACAAATCTATACCTTACTAACTATAATAACTTGTAAAACTTCATGGACTATCTTTATTCAGATCCCAAAAGACAGATACTTGTTTAGAAATACTCTCTTGAATTTTGAAATGTTCAATGTGATTATGAGTTATGTATTACATTCTTCAATATTTTTAGTAGTTCAAAATGTTGTTTTACTAAAATTATGGTATTGTCACCAAATTATTCAATTTTTCTCTTTAAACTAATTTTTTTCTTTGAAACACACTACAAGTTGCAGGTGCAGCCCTTTGCAGGCTTCATGCTGAGCATTTCTCACAAATTATTGAACTTGAGGGAAAAAGAAGTGTCGAAATCTCGATATCTGGTTGGCATTTCCTCATCAGGAAACTCACAATGAACAATATAGATTTGTGAATTGATCTGTTCAGATGCATTAGTGGTTAATGGGAAGAGCACATAAATCAGCCCAGTTATAGCGAAAAAAGATAAACATAATATTTGTTTTTATTGCAAACATTGTTCGTAAAATTGCAAAGAGAGTCAGTGGCAAAGGAGGTGGCCTTCCATCAGTTCAATCCATGGCGCTAACTCACGGAGGTGGAACAATTGAGGTTGCTTGCAACTTACTGGAACCTGCTAGAATTGGTGGTAACCAAGTGCAGCTTGAAGTTGAGCAGCTTGCTAGGGAAGAAGGTATTTCTGTGGGGAAAGGATACTATACCGATCTCTCAGAAGAAAAAATAATCGAGAGTTACTTGAAACTAGTTCAACATTCTGACTAGAGAAGCTATAGGAAAAAATTATTCTATCCATCGTTCCTATTTTCCTTCTCTCTTTTCGCGCATTTTGCCAAGATTTTTGGAACATTTGATCTTGAACTCTAGCCTCCAGAACTAAGCAATATATGTTTATGTGTAAATCTTGATTATTATTATTTTCACATTTGGTCATAGCACACAATATTGTGCTCATATTACATTTCTGAAACATTCTTATTGTATATCCAACTTTTTGTAATCTTAATGCTCATTGTTTTAAGGATTCTCTCCATATACATAAAGACATCTATCTTAAGAAAGTCCAGCGGTGGAGCTAGTATTTGACCTTTATGAATTTTGAAATAGCCACCTATTCATAGCTTGTTTTAGTTACTGGCTCGCGATTTACATATTTATACATAATTTCATGGATTTCTTAATACAAACACAAGATGTAACACCTTGTTGAGAACTAGATGGCATTGTTCTTCATTTAATATGGTTGATTGTACCTTCTTGATGAAAAATATCTTTCTGTGGAAAAAGGTGAGGTTTTTGTAATATAAAAGAGAGAAGTGTCAAAAACACACCTAAATTATTTCTTTTTTTTTAGTTTCATATCTAAACTATCACTTATTAGTTTGAGAAACAAGATAGTTTAGATATAAAACTCACACTCTCAAAAGTTTAGATATGAAACTCAAAAAATAAATAGTTTAGATTTGTTTTCGACCCTCGTATCAATAGAAAATGAGTTTGTCATAAAGCTAACTACAAAATGGTTGGAATAAATAACAGATGATGTGTTTTCTGGTTAGTCCTAGTCATTGCCTTGTCACACTGTCAATTCATTTATATCTTATTGTCCATGTTTACAATTTACAAATAAATTGTCATGTTCTTGATATCAGAAAATTGAGGCTTCACTTTCTTCAACAATATCTTTTATCAAGATTTTGAGATTATTGTGTGATCGTAGAATTTAAAAACTATAAATAAAGTTGATGGATTACCATTTATTGAAGGAAAAAAAGGGACTATGATCTTTATCTTTATATTCCTTTTTCTTTTTTTATACTTACTCCGTCTGTCTTTATTAACTATTGTGTGATCATAGAATTCAAAAGACTATAAATGAATCATCACTTATTTATGTTTCTTTAGGTTTGTGTCAAATCAAACAATCGACAAATAAAATAGATGGAAAAGGAAATTTTCAATGTCCTTAATTACGTTATTGATTCACGTACGTGTTTTTGGTTGTATTCAATATTTTAATTTCCATCCGTATTTGAAAAACACTATTAGACTGCCTTAAATCATGGATTTCTTAATTAAATTGTTGCTTGAATAATAATATTACTAATTAATAAAGGGCCAGCTGGATGCAAAATTAATTTAGTAGCCTATTTTATACTCTTGACTCTAGTTTGAGTAGCAACCAACTCCCCCCCCACCCCACCCCGTGTGTATTATTTTTATTTTATAAGAATGAGATCTATTTCTTTTTAAATTTTTAAATTTTTATTTTATGTGTGTATGGGGAAGGGGGGATCAATAATCGAGAAAAAAGAACGCTTATACACCTTTTAATTTATATTATATTGTCAGGGGTGACAATGGGGCATGGCAAAACTTGTTTTTTAAAAATCATAACGGATAAAGAAACCCCACGTAACACAACTTTATCATTTTTTCGGTTCCAATTATTCGAGGATATTTTTTTTTTACTTTTTTAGATTCAAATAAAATGAAGCTTGAACAATATCTTTAAAATGTATTTTTTCAATTATATTGATATGAGAAGAATAATAATATTTTATTATATTTCTTATATAATTTTTTAGTATATAAATTTTAATTTTAAAATAAAAATTTGGTCATATTCAATTTAGCTTCAAAGATTAATTAAATTGATTCTCATAAAGTGAAATTAAGTATCGCATAAATTTTTTATTTAAAAAAAAATTAAGATAATCCCTAATTCAATCATCCATTTCGTATTAAAATTGTTGCTTGAATAACACTCACTCCCATCCTTTTTTTTAATGGTTACGTTTCGCTTGTTGAAAATTATATTAAGTCAATTAATTTTTAAAGTTAAATTAAATTAGATCAATTCAACATTTTAAAATTATTTAGTTGTTCGAAAACTATACAAAATTCTTCTCACACTAATATGATGAAAATATATATCTTCAAATATTGATCAAAGTCTATATAGTTTGACATTTGAAAAGTAAAATATGACAAATAAAAATAAACGAAATAATATTAACAACTTTTGACACAAGCGAAACTTCATTAATTTAGTAGTCACATCACACATGCATTCAATATTCCTTGTCACTCATTAACAAAAAAAATCAGGTGCTTAACCCAAACCACGCGTAACGATAGATACATAAATAAATAAAATTATTCGATTAAAATAATTTAAAATTTTAAATGAGACGATAGCAAATTTCTAACACGTAAAACAAAAGATGATGTGTGACCAACTTTATTTTATTTCTGAAGCTATAAACATACCATGTGTGGCCAACTGTTTATTTTTATTTTTTCTGTTGTTTGGATGTTGGAATTAGGATTAGGTTTGGATATTGGAATTAGGATTAGGTTTTTTTTTTTTCTCCTCTTCAATTTGTTTATCTTATTTAAATATGTTTACGAAAATAAAGAAAACTTTACGTGATATGTCGGTAGGATATATCACTTTATGCGACATATAAGTCAGATAAATCATTTTACGTGATGTATCGGGACGTTGGATGATGTATACGAAATCGAGACGCGAAGTATCAGAAAATTGAGTGATGTATTCGAAATCGGAATGTGATGTATCATAACGTTTTGGAATGTGTCCAGATTCCACCAAATTTAAGGAATTTTTGTAATTTTAAAAAGAGTAGAAATATGACGTAATTAATTTTTAACACTATGAAATTTGTGTAAAAATCTCGAAAAATATCGTCTTTCTATAACTAAAAAATAATTTAATTTTGACATTTCTCTTTAATCTTATTGAAATGATTTATAACTACACAAATAATTAAAGAAATATTTTATAAATTACAAATTTAAAAGTCTTTATTAATTAGATAGTGTCACATAAAGTAGGACGAAAAAAGAAAGAGCGTCATTTAGTGGTATTGTGACATTTGATATGTAATGTGTCCATATCATTGCTTAGTCAATTAGCTCCATGAAATAGACTCCTCCTATAGTATACTATATATAAAGCACCTTCCTTCCTTTTTCCTCCCAAATCAATTCTCAAAAAAACTAAATTTATCATCAACAAAACACACACAAAAATACAAGAGAAACAAAAGCACTAAAGAAGAAGAAAAATGGATCCCAACTCAGAGTGCATGGTAAGAACTCTCCCTCTTAAAGAGTTATCAACATTTCTTCATTCTGAAAATTTTCTCTTTTCATTTTGCTCTCATCAGTTTTGCTAATATTTTTCGACTTAATCGTGGTGTTCGAATCAGCTGTTTTGTAATTTTCCTCAATTTTTGTGTAGAATGTTGAAGATTTTCCTCAATTTGTGTGTAGTATGTTGAAGTCTGTAACCATCTCATAAGGCCAAGTACGTTAATTTGGGTAGCAGTGAGATTTGATCCTAGCATCTCTATCTTCTATGATATCGTGTTAAAATGTGTGATTATTTTATTTAATAAAAGTGTGTTTTCTCTAACATCGTCACACATTTTATTTTTTATTCTGTTGGTCCATTATAATTTGTATATTCCATGTGTATATTTTAAAATTTGCTAAAGGATAAGATTTCTTTGGATATTTACTCAATGAGTCACATTATATTGTACTAGCATTGTGCATTTTTGTATTTTATTTTTTTCTCTGTTTGTGTATACTAGTAGTATAAAAATAAGGACAACACAACACGTGTCCACTTTCTAGAACTATCTTTGTGAGACACGTGATTCTCGTTTGTCTGAACCTTTAATATTTGGGCCTCAAAATATCCAAATAGCCCAATCACATCCCTAAAAGTAATGGGCTGAATTATCCATAAAATATGGGTAACTTACATAAATATACTAGTATAAATTATAGGAACCACATATTATAAGTACTAAATAACATCCTATCCCTTCTAGTTTTCTATTTACCAAAAATCCCTTAAAAATGATGTTTGCGGGATACATAGCGTTGTGCACGGGATACATAGGTAAATAAGGGATTTTTGAAAATTTTGAAATAAGTAGGGATAAATGGATATTAAGGTAAGTAAAGGAGTGTAGTGAAGTAATTTGTCCTAATTTTAAAACGGTAATTAAGTTAAAATTTTAGATTCGCGTTTGGGTCACAGTATCATCTATCTAGTGTACATTATTTATATTCTCAAAAAGTCATAACCTCATCTGCATCTATAAATTTATTAAGCATGGGAAAGAAACCTTACACCAGACCTCTTCAAATTAGGATGATCAAGGTGAAGACACTTCCAAATTGTTTATAAAATCACTATATTGATCATTAATATAATCAATACTTAATAATTTTAGTGTCCCCCTGAGAATATTCAAAATTAGAGGGTTGAAGAAATATAATTATGTCATATCACACTATTATTATAATGTTCTAAATTTACAACTGTAATTTCAGTATTCTCACGTGGACACTCAACTAATTTGTGCCATCTCAAAAAGTCAAAAAAAGTGAAATCAAGCAACGATCTAGCAAAAACTGACTTCTATCAAAGAGGATATGCTTTTATATTCTTCAATCAGCTGTGAACAAACAGCGAAACACTTTATTTAATAATGAAAAAGTAACATAAAGTATACAGTAAAAACAATCAAATGTTTGAGTACTTAGTGCACTTATAGCCAAAAATTTTCACTAGACCAACACAACTGCAATTGGACTTCTCACAGAGTGCCTAGTAGAAGTCCATTTCAAGAATCCGTCAACAACCACAACTTCTGAACTGCTGGTTGTCTTGGAAAATGTCACTTGGTATGTTAACTTCTGGTTCAACTCGGAGAAATTTAGCTCTATAGGTTCAACTTCTACAGCAACTCCTATTGGTGAAGCTATCTCCACTTTGTAAGATGATGGAACATCACCAACGTTGGTCACAGTTCTTGTATATGTCTGAGGAGTTGATCCAAGTCCAAATATGGAAAACGAAGGATAGTTTAATTGTGCTTCAGGGATACTTTTCACTTCCCTCTTTCTGTTGCACTGTACGCCCCGAGAGCAATATTATCACTATGGAAAGGGACTGGACCTCCACCAAGGGACATTGAAAGAATATCTACTCCATCATCTATAGCTGAATCCATGGCAGCTAAAATATCACTGTCAGAACACTTGCCATCGGAACCACATACCTTATATATGGCTATATGGGCAAGAGGAGCAACACCAACTGCAGTGCCATTAGCATTGCCATTTACATTAGCACCTTTCACAAAGGCTCCTGCAGCTGTGCTTGCTGTGTGTGTACCATGTCCATTACCATCTATCGGGGAACCATTGCCAAGTTGGTAAGACCTCGCTCCAATGAGCTTTTTGTTACACTTGTTCGTAAAATTGGACTCACAAACTCCTTTCCACTTAGCAGGTGGGGGAGGCATCCCAACGTCGCTAAATGAAGGATGATCAGGAAGAATTCCAGTATCTAGAACTCCTATGATCACGCCTTTCCCATAATTTGAGTCTTTCCAGAACCCCATGTTCTGTTGCAACCCCATGAAATTGACACTATGTGTGGTGTGTAAATTAAGTATCTCATCGGGGTGTGCAGAAACAAATCCTTCCATTTTCTCCATTTCCTTAATATCCTCTGGTGATAACTTAGCTGCAAAACCTGTTAGGACATTTCGATAGGAATATATCAAACGTGGTGCCTCACGAGAACTATCTGAGGTTGTTGCAGGCAAGAAAGAAAGATACCAGCTTTCTAAATCTTGATATCTGGTTGACATTTCCCCATCAGGGAACTGACAATGAACAATATAGATTTGTGAATTGTTCTGTTTTGTTGCATTAGTGGTAAATGAAAAGAGCACACAAATCAGCACAATTATAGTAAGAATTGAACTGTATTGAGCCATCATTACTTTAGTACTTGTGAAAGAGTTGTTATTTTGTGAGTGTTTTTTGAATTTTGATTTGAGGGAATATATGCTTATTGGAAGTATATTTTTTTATTTGCAAGTCAGAAGCTAGTTTTAGAAATGTGAAATAGTCATATCTGGAGATTCTTGGATTTAATAGAAAATAGAAAGTGAACTGGTCATCTATACGCTAAAACGATTTTATTCTAATTAACTTCTATTTGCTAATGAAGTTGGCATAGCAACATCACATAGATGAAGTCATTAATCGACAATATACTTAAGTAATGTTCGAATCAACTTGAACACACCTTAACTGAGCTGACTTGTTCACCTCACAAGTACTCCCTCTGTCCCAAAATAGGTGTTATCTTAGGAAATCCAAAACAAAAATTAGTATGACTTTTTAACTATACCTTTATATTCCATTTTCTTTTTAGTGTTCAATTTACAAGAAACGTTCATAAAATAAGGGTAGTTTACTAAACTACAGATTGTGTTTATTGATTTCTTAATGAATGTGACTGTGTGCAGCCTGAGCATTGATGAGATGGAGTTGACTAAATCTCAATTGCCACATGCTACCTTCTGATACGATGCCACAATCGAATTTTGACCTAGTATCCTATGAAATTAGTTGAGGTGCGACAAGTTAACCAAAACACCACAAATATAAATTAAAAAGAAAGTACTATGTTACTTAACAATAAT
>NW_006239206.1:19944-32612 GCF_000226075.1 Solanum tuberosum | reverse complement strand
CCACTAAGGTGAGGGCAAGACATTGAGGTGCCTGATATAATATTGAATCTGGATTTGGTGTTTCTGTTGTCATCCACAGAGATGGGCCAAGCAGCAAGGATATTAACACCAGGACCGATTATGTCAGGTTTCAAGATGCCAGGACTAGCTTCACTTGGTCCGCGAGAAGAAAATGCAGCTACTATGGGAGCATTTTTATCTCCAATTACTGTTCCTTGGAATGTGATTGTAGCGACAGGGTTCGATGTTGAGTTCATATAAGAAAGGATTTTTTTTCCATCTGCAGCTGAAACATCCATTGCTGGAAGAACATGAGCATCAGCTGATTTAGTGGCACCGTAACTTGGCTGGTTAATGATAATCATGCCAACACCTCCAGCATCCTTCACAGCTTGTCCTTTATCAATATTGGAAACGACATCATCTTGTAGACATAATACTATCTTTCCTCTTATAGCAGGGTCAGTGAGTGACCCTGGTTTGCAATAAGGAGTTTCACTTGCATTTTTTGCAGCATCAAATAGAGTGAAGAATGTTGAGTTGGAAATCTTTGGACGATAAGCAGATTCTCCTTCATATTTCTCTCTATTTCCAAGTTTAACAGTAGCTTTTATCTTTCTATCAACTGTGCTGGCACCTACTGTAAGGATCCACGGGGCTGCATTTCCTACCGAGGCAGTAGAAGGACCATCATTGCCTGCAGCACAACTTACAAGAATGCCTCTTTCTGTTGCACTGTACGCCCCGAGAGCAATATTGTCGTCATAGAAAGGGCTCGGAGATCCACCCAGGGATATTGAAAGAATATCTACTCCATCATCTATAGCTGAATCTATGGCAGCTAAAATATCACTGTCAGAACACTTGCCATCGGAACCACATACCTTATATATGGCTATATGGGCAAGAGGAGCAACACCAACTGCAGTGCCATTAGCATTCCCAAATACATTAGCACCATTCACAAAGGTTCCTGCAGCTGTGCCCGCTGTGTGTGTACCATGTCCATTATCATCTATCAAAGAACCATTGGCAAGTTGGTAAGACCTGGCTCCAATGAGCTTGTTGTTACACTTGGTTTTGAAATTGGACTCACAAACTCCTTTCCACTTAGCAGGTGGAGGAGGCATCCCACCGTCGCTAAACGAAGGATGGTCAGGATAAATTCCAGTGTCTATAACTCCGATGATCACGCCTTTCCCATAGTTGGAATCCTTCCACAAGCCCATGTTCTGTTGCAAACCAAGAAAGCTTGGAGTATGAGTAGTATGCAAGGTGAAAATCCTCTGTTTCTGAGCAGAGACAAAGCCGTGTTTCTTCTCCATTTCCTTCACTTGTGCTGCTGTTAATCTTGCTGAAAATCCTTTCATCACATTGTGAAAGGAATAGAGCATGCTAGCAGGCTCTTCATTTCCACTTGAGCTGATTGTTGTAGTTTTAGGCAAAAAAGAAAGATAATAGTTGTCTAAATCTGTTACCGATGATTGAGTAGAAATTACGCTTTCAGGGGATTCAACATTGACTATATAAGTCTCGAGATCATTCTGAATAGTAGGCCATGGGAAAGAACAAAAGATGAAAACAAGAAAGATTTTCAAGAATCCCATGGCTGCTAATACAAGAAATGATATTGTTTTTAGAAAGTGTATTTGATGAATTTCTCTGCTTTGAAGCTACTCTCTATTTATAGTGTTTTGTTATTGACCTATTCAATTTCTAGAAAAAATATTGTGGAAAAAAGACCATGTGGATAAGAAAATAAGGTTAGTAGTGTGAATGAGACTACCTAAATTGAACTATATTCTATAGTTTTATTTTCTTAAAGACATCCACTATATTATATTTAACTGCTAAATAATCAATTTGTAATAAAAAAAGTTGCAACTGTCAGATCTGCTTGTTGGTTAAGTGTAGTTGTTTTCAAAAACATGCAGCTATTTTGGATCCTTCTTCGAAGAATTAATCTAAATAGACATCCATCCAACGACTTGAACTAAAATTAGTAGACGGATCATATCATATTATATTATAAGTGGGAAGCCTCTATGTCAAAAGTTGAATTACAAAAATATCCTTATAATATCATAATAATTATGGACAAAAATGTAAATATACATTAAATATAAATAAAAACTATTGTATTTTCTATTAAACACTATTATTACATATTTATGAACAAAAATATAAATACACAATAATTATAATAAATATCATAATATATTTATACAGTTAAAATGACCCTTAAGTGTACCTCAGTTACTCCAACCGTGCAAAGGAATAAAAATTTTCAGATGAATTATATTCATAACATTATATTAAATGCTAAGTAATTGCTTCAATAAATACTTACTATGGAAGCTTGCAATCGTTGAACTTTGATTTTCTTCTGTTATAATTAGCACAAACTAATGATGAATTATATACTTGGTAAATTAATTAAATTTATCTTATAATATATATATATATATATATATTAAAAGTGGAACAAAAAAGTTAAAAGCTGAAATACCAAAATAATCCTATAAAGTTGAGTTACTACAATAATATCAGTATTAATTATTAATTTTATTTCACTAAAAATGAATGCAAAAAAAGTTAAAAGTTGAAATACCAAAATAACCCTATAAAGTTGAGTTATTATTCATAAATAATAACTAATATCCATAATAGTAATGAATCAAAAGTTAGTTTACCATTTTATCCTTGAAGTAAAAGCAAATCTTCATTTCAATAACTTTTGTTTACATAAGAAAATATAACAAAATTCATTTGCCCCTCAAATTCAATGAATCAAATACTATATTAATGCTTTCTGAAAATGTTTACTGCCATAATTTTATTTATCTCTTTCACCTTCTCCTTCACTACATGTTTAGAGGAACAAAAACGTTTGGTGAGGGTGAGGAAGACATTGTGTAACAACAATAAATTATGGTCATGTCACATGTGTATAGGTTCCCTAAATTATTTCACTCATTAAATTTTCTTTCTTTCATCTTTCATAGAGTCTTTTTACATTCTTCATTTATACTTATTAATATTCAATTTCTTGATTTTTACTGGTTGTACATAGGTGTAGTTTTATCTTCTCCGTGATATTTATTCTGGTCCATCTTTTCATATTCTTTAAAATACTCTATAAAGTGCATCATAAGGTGGGTTTGTCCCATTATTTCATTTGCCTTTTTTCGGTTAGATTTCTCCTCCAAGAAGAGTCTACTTCAGGTAAATCTATTCCAATTGATTTAGCTACAAATAGTTTCCACTTTTTGTATTATTGTTAAGCTAGCATCATATTCACTTCTTTTAGTATAATATGTATTTCTGAAAAGCTTATGTTGTAATAAAACTCAAATTCAGATAGATGTAATTGATCCGTGAAATCCTTTGCATATTTGAATTTTGAAGTGTGGGCATGGACTCTGTTTGGATCACACAGGTTCACACTTGACTGTGTGTGTTTGTGTAGTTTATAATTGTATGGAATACACGTGCAAAGCACGTGTCCAAGGACTAGTATTACTATAAGTGGGAACAAAAAGAGTTAAAAGTTGAATTACAGTTTTACCCCTACTATTAATTAAAATATTATAAAATATTTAATTATTTAATTTAAATATTAAATTGTATCATTTTATAAAAATGCTAATGACTTTTGCACTTTCTTAGATTAATTCCTAATTGAAATATCTAATTTAATAATATTTATCATCTATAATCTATATGTATATTTCATCTAATTATCATCATCATCATATCATATCATATCATATCATCGTCATCATATTATATTATCATAATAATAATAACAATAACACACGCACACACGCGTGCACGGGCACACACACGAAAGCATGCACGCACATGCGCACACACACACATATATATCATATATTATTAAAAGTGGGAAGCTCCAAAGATGAAAAGTTGGATTACCATTTTACCCCTAAGCTAAATTAAACACCTAATAATTAAATATTAAATAATAATATTTTAATTATTTTTTGAATGGCAAGTTATTTATTAGAAAGGTAATGTAGAAGAACAAGAGTCAATTAGGATTTCTAGAATTTTAAGTCATATGTAATTGGTAAAATAATTAAAATTGAATAATTGTTCTTAAATAAGTACATGAATCAAGGTTCTCCCCCTTTTAATCTTAAATTAAAGAATATGAAGAGTTGCAGCTAAATCAATATATACCATTATCAAATACAAATTTGTCATCTTGGGTTCTTCCACTAGCGGTTCTATGTACTCCTATGGTAAAGTTCCTTCTTTTCTCCTTTTTTTTCCCCATCTTCTATTGTTTGTTAGTAAGATTTTGATCATTAATATGCAATACTGATATATTACATATATATACCACAACCATTTTAGTTGGATTTTTTTTTTTTTTTTGGTTTTAGCAATGTGTGAATGGGAAATAAGAATGAATGAGAAATTGGAAAATGTAGGGGAACCAATTTGGAGGAAAATGAAAAGTCATTTCAAATGGAAAGTCTTTGAAGATGAAAAGTCATTTCTCCCATATTGGTAGAAGAAAGGAAAAATATTGTCCTTATATCAGGAAACACTTCCTTTAGATCTTAAAGGGTTAAAAGAAGGTGTCTCCTCGCGCTGTCGCCGTTCGCTCTGCTTTGGCTTTGGCAAATGATTTGATTGATAATATTTTTAGGCAAAATTTATTTAATCAATCTCATTAATTAATTTCCTATATTCTCATAAAAATTAATTCAGAATGTTAATTAATTTCGCGCAACAGAATTATTTGAAAAATTCGTGCGTAACGGTAAAGTCGTTCTGAAGGGACTTGTTCCTTCCGAATAGACATTATTTTTCCCAAAAGGCACAACGTTCTGGAAAGACATGTTTGAACAAATGCGTTCACAACATTGTCCGAACAGACGCGTTCCTTATTGCAATTGGCTATAATTAGAGAGGTTTTTCTCATTTTTCAAACACTGAATTTTTTTCTCTCTGCATACATTTTCTTACAAATCAAATTGTCGATCAACTGAGTCTGTGTGTTCTCTCGTTGTTGTTCTTGAGTTCGCTGAAATTATTGAAGTTTGAGGAACTACTATTTCTCTAATAGTTAATCCGTTTTATCTTGGGAGGAATTAATCTACAATCTCGGATACTTGAGGGGATTAAATTTCTTAAGAAAACACAGTGGGTTCTGTGAACTCGGATTATTTATTTTCTGTCTATTTCATCTTTTTCTTTTTAAGATTTTGCTAACCTGAATACAGGAGATAACATTTTTGTCAGATGTAAATTTACATAAGAATCCCCTCCTCCTCATGAGCTATTTTGAGGCCGAGTATTAGAATGAGAATCTCTTTGTATGAATTTGAACAATCCTTATTCTATTAACTATTTGTAAGGGTTTAGGTAGGGTAAATTCATTTCTTATTATATTAGAGCCATATTCGTCCTAATTCTTGATTCATTCCATTTCACTGGACATGCCGAAAGGGGCTAATTAAGAATGAGAATATCTCTTTATACGGATTTGAAGAATCCTTACTCTATTAACTAGTTGTAAGGGTTTAGGTAGGGTAAATTCATTTCTTATTATAATAATGCCACCAATACATAATTGGCCACACACAAATAGCAACAATGCTTTCCATAATTCTTGTTTTTTTTTTGTGTAAATTATAACTAAACTAAAGTTGGTTAGTTTAATTTCTTTGCAAGACAAACACGTACCATGGATGATATACATTGGTCCCCTTCAATTGTAGAATTTGGACTTAGTTTTTTGACATGTATAGTTGGCTATAGATTTCTCGATTGGCCACTATATGTTAAAAAATAAAAGACATTCATTCAAATTAATTACAACGTAACGTTTTTTCCAGGAAATTCATAGGAAATGTCTATTATTTTTCTTGTCTTATTAATAAGTTTAGCATTAATGTCACAATTACTTTTTGAAGTTACCAAAGACTAAGACTTTATTTTTGAAGCCACTGTCAAGATTCTGGATCAAAGGATGCTATATTATATAGGTGACAACAAATTTTCCAAATTTAAGTATGTGGTGCTGCGTTTTTATATGTGGAAATCCATATTTATATATTTATTTTCAATCCACTTGATTCCTTGTGGGGGCACAAAGGACCAACATGGGCTGCTTGAAAAATATATTGTTAAATCAACTTAATAGACATCCATCCAAGGACATAAATTAAAATTAGTGGACGGATATATAATATATGTATTTAATTCATGAATAATAAGTGTATAATCAATATATAATATATGTATATCAAAAAAGGAAAGTAAACAATGAATTCAATCGATTATTGTGTAATTGTCTTTTTTCTGTTTGTTTTTCCTTTTTTTTTGCGACACGATACGTATAAAATTATTTGCTTTCGTAAAGTGTTGAGTCAATGTTTAGAGAAGATTTGGGTTGGTTGAGATTCAAGAAAACACATTGTTCTTTGCCTTTCTTCTTTGCGAAAACATGAATCGTAGCCCTTCTAATGTGTTGAAATTTATTTTTTTGTGAAATCCCTTCGTGTTGAAATTCGTTTTATTTGTCTGTAGCATCATCAAAAACTATTTCTCCATGGAAAGAGTTCAAGTTTTGAGAGATGGTGGCTGAAAAATAAGGAAGAAAATGAAAAAAAATAAAATAAAAATATTAAATGAGCCTTTCACGCGCTGGTATTGAGTGTATTACACTCACTATGCCATGTCAGTAAAAAGTGTCAAAATGACACAACGGGGCATGACATGAGGTGTCTAAAATGAACAAAGCTTAGTTAAGGTGTCTAAGGGAAAAATTGGTGTCAACTTTAGTGGGCCACTGATGGGTTAGGCCTTTATACAATATTAATACATTGCATATACATACGACCATTTTAGTTGGAATTTTTTTTGACGGATGTACCGTTAGAAGCCCTTCTTTTATGATCTTGGGCACTGTCTCCTCATGTGCTATTTTGAGGCTGAGTTAGGACTAAGATAAGTTCATCTTCTTATCATGATATTAGAGTCAAATCCATTCTAATTCTTGATTCATTCAATTTCATTAGGCATGCAGAAAGGGTTAATTAAGAATGAGAATATCTCTTTATGTGGATTTGAACAATCCTTACTCTATTAACTAGTTGTAAGGGCTTAGGTAGGGCAAATTCATTTCTTATTATATTAGAGTCATATTCATCCTAATTCTTGATTCATTCCATTTCACTGGACGTGCAGAAAGGGGCTAATTAAGAATGAGAATATCTCGTGATACGGATTTGAACAATCCTTACTCTATTAAGTAGTTGTAAGGGTTTAGGTAGGGCAAAATTCATTTCTAATTATAATAATGCCACCAATACATAATTGGCCACACACAAATAGCAACCATGCTTTCCATAATTCTTGTTTTTTTGTGAAAATTATAACAAAACTAAAGTTGGTTAATTTAATTTCTTTGCAAGACAAACATGTACCATGGATGATATACATTGGTCCCCTTCAATTGTAGAATTTGGACTTGGTCTTTTGACATGTATAGGTTGGCTATAGATTTTTCAATTGGCCACTACATGTTAAAAAAATAAAAGTAGTTCATTGAATTAATTACAACGTAACATTTTTTCCAGGAAATTCATAGGAAAGATCTATTATTTTTCTTGTCTTATTAATAAGTTGAGCAGGGCATAGTCACTAATATCAAAGAGGATATGCTTTTGCATTCTTCAATCACATAAAGTTTATTGAAACAATACATTTAATAATGAAAAAGTAACATAAAGTTTATTGTGTAAACAAACAACATTTTCACTATAATCAAATGTCTGAGTACTTATGCACTTATATAGCCAATTTATCACTTGTCTAACACAATTGCAATTGGACTTCTCACTGAGTGCCTATTAGAAGTCCACTTCAAGAAACCCCCAACAATCACAAAGTTTGAGTTGTTGGTTGTCTTGGAAAATGTCACTTGGTATGTTAACTTCTGGTTCAACTCGGAGAAATTTAGCTCTGTGGGTTTAACTTCCACGACAACTCCTTTTGGTGAAGCTACCTCCACTTTGTAAGATGATGTCGCATCACCAACGTTGGTCACCGTTCTGGTATATGTTTGAGGAGTTGATCCAAGTCTGAATATGGAAAATGAAGGATAGTTTAATTGTGCTTCAGGGATACTTTTCACCTTCAAACAATTCACCTGACGTTGTAATAATTTACCTACCTCTTGATTGCTGTAGTTTAAACCACAGAAATAAGGTACATAGTCCTCAAATGGGGTATCATAAACTAGTCCTGGATCATTTGCCCTCGATGGATTAACATGTCCTGCACCAATTGCAAAAATGTCAGCAGGAAGGAGCCTTTCGTCTAGTATTGGACTATTGGCAAGGTTTAACGTGTAAGCGGTTGTCATGATTGCAGATTTAATAGCAGCAGGAGACCAATCAGGATGTGCGCTCTTCAGCAGAGCTGCTACACCACTAAGGTGAGGACAAGGGATTGAGGTGCCTGATATAATATTGAATGTGGATTTGGTGTTCTTGTTGTCATCCACGGAGGTAGGCCAAGCAGCAAGGATATTAACACCCGGACCGATTATGTCAGGTTTCAAGATTCCAGGACTAGCTATACTTGGTCCCCGAGAAGAAAATGCAGCAATTATTGGAGCATTTTTATCTCCAATTATTGTTCCTTGGAATGTGATTGTAGCAACAGGGTTTAATGTTGAGTTTGTATAAGCACGAATTCTTAATCCATCTGCAGCTGAAACATCCAATGCTGGAAGAACATGAGCATCAGCTGATTTAGTGACACCATAATGTGACGGTTTGATGACAATCATGCCAACACCTCCAGCACCCTTCACAACTTGTCCTTTATCAACACTGGAGACGCCACCGCCTGCTAGACATAATACTATCTTTCCTCTTATAGCAGGGTCATTGAGTGACCCTGGTTTGCAATAAGGGGTTTCCGATTGATCTTTTGCATTTATTCCAGCACCATATAGAGTGAAGAATGTTGAGTTGGGAATCTGTGGACGATAAGCAGATTCTCCTTCAAATTCCTGTCCATTTCCAAGCTTAACAGTAGCTTTTATCTTTCTATCAAGTGTGCTGGCACCTACAGTAAGAATCCACGGGGCTGCATTTATTACTGAGGCAATAGAAGGACCATAATTGCCTGCCGCACAACTTACAAAAATGCCTCTTTCTGTTGCACTGTACGCCCCGAGAGCAATAGGGACATCATAAAAAGGCCTCGGAGATCCACCAATAAGAATCCCTCTATCTGTTGCACTGTACGCCCCGAGAGCAATATTATCACTATGGAAAGGGACTGGACCTCCACCAAGGGACATTGAAAGAATATCTACTCCATCATCTATAGCTGAATCCATGGCAGCTAAAATATCACTGTCAGGACACTTGCCATTGGAATTACATGCCTTATATATGGCTATATGGGCAAGAGGAGCAACACCAACTGCAGTTCCATTAGCATTGCCATATACATTAGCACCTTTCACAAAGGCTCCCGCAGCTGTGCTTGCTGTGTGTGTACCATGTCCATTACCATCTATCGGGGAACCATTACCAAGTTGGTAAGACCTCGCTCCAATGAGCTTGTTGTTACACTTGTTGATGAAATTGGACTCACAAACTCCTTTCCACTTAGCAGGCGGGGGAGGCATCCCAACGTCACTAAAAGAAGGATGGTTTTCTGTTGCAAACCAAGAAAGCTTGGAGTATGAGTAGTATGCAAGGTGAAAATCCTCTGTTTCTGAGCAGAGACAAAGCCGTGTTTTTTCTCCATTTCCTTCACTTGTTCTGCAGTTAATCTTGCTGCAAAGCCTTTCATCACATTGTGATAGGAATAGATCATGGTAGCAGCCTCTTCATTTCCACTCGAGCTAATTGCGGTAGTAGTTTTAGGCAAAAAAGAAAGGTAATAGCTGTCTAAATCTGTTAACGTTGATTGAGTAGTAATTAGGCTTTCAGGGGATTCAACATGGACTATATAAGTCTCGAGATCACTTTGAATAGTAGGCCATGGGAAAGAACAAAAGATGAAAACAAGAAGGATTTTGAAGAATCCCATGGCTACAAATACAAGAACTGATAATGAATTTGATGAATTTCTCTGCTTTGAAGCAACTGTCTATTTATAGTGCTTCTTTGCTCATGACTTTAATTTAGCTATTGGAAAAAAAGAATAATGTGGACAAGAAAATTAATAGAGAGATAAGAAAAGAAAGGCCACTAAGTGTTGAATTGAACTTTATTCTATGAATTTGTAGAATTTCGAACAGACTTTCCACTGTAAATTTGCTTAATTATACTCCTTGGATGCAATGAACATACTGTTAAATCACTTTGTAATAAAAAGTTGCAAATATTCTGTCTAAATGAAGTTGCAATGCATGTTCTTATGGGTGGCAAATTTTGCCCATATATAATGACTTGGATCACTTATATTTTAATTGGTTAAATATGGGTTTCAAGCTATTTTAAGAGTCTCTACAAATATGGTCAAAATGAGTTAAATATGGATATCCATATTGATCCATAATAGATCACTTAGTTTTCATTTCCACTCAAAATTCTTAATTGTGGTAAAAAAATAAAAATTTAATATTAATTTTCAAAAATTCAATTAATTTTCAAACTTAATTGAAAAAATAGATTTTTTTTTTTGGATAACAAAAAAAATTTAGGGGTAGGTTGGTGGAAGGCGGGGCGCCCTGGGGTGGGGGTAAATTTTTTTTTTTTTTGGAAAACAAAAAAAATTTAGGGTCGGTTGGTGGAAGGTGGGGGGAGGGGGTAATTTTTTTTTTTGAAAAATAGATTTTTTAAAATGGGTTAGAACCATTTTATTTTCTTCCCTAAAAGGGAAAAGGCTCAAATATGTCGTCCAGCTTTAAGAAAAGGCTTATATATGATATTCGTTAAAAGTTTGGCTTATCTATGTCATTTACGATTAAGAAAAGCCTCATCCATGCACTTCAATATGATAAGAACATTAGAAACATGACATATTCAATCAAAGTAGACCAAGGTGAAAGCTGGTACTTTCTAAAGCGAGAACCATCCGAGAAATAAAATGGAAGACAATCTAATTAGATAAATATTTCTACCATATTTGCTAATTTTCTTTATAGTTTGAAGTAATTATATATTGTTCACTAATTAATACTTTCTTACCAGATTTTAGGTCAGATACACTGATCTATATACATGTATTTTTGCTACCAAATACACAAAAATAGAGAGAAAGGCGAGTGAGAGAAGGAGAGAGGTGACTGAGATCCCCAGATATATGTGAATCATCCCCATATACATTATGAGAATTACACAAAATACATGTATACTAGATACAGGAAGAGAGGCGAGTGAGAGAGGAGAGTGACATGTAAAATAGGAGAGAGATGAGTGAGATAGTCACTCAGATACATGTCAATCCATTTAAGTACAGTGTATCTAGAACAAATTACACTTAATTCTGACTTCATGTATCATTTGAACTTTTAAACTATTATTATCATAATAATTACTCGTCAAATTGGCATATTCTAATCATCAAATTCATTTACCTAACACAAGTTGACCCAAGACTTAATATCCCAACACAACTTAACTTTTATTAATTTGGTGCTGTGTTTTTATATGTGGAAATCCATATTTATATATTTATGTTCCTTTGAACAGCGTAAAAGGATGCAGAAATTCCTAGAAAAATTGGCACTTGATTTTCAGTCCACTTTATTCCTTGTGGGGGCACAAAGGACCAACATGGGCTGCTTGAAAAATATATTGTTAAATCAACTTAATAGACATCCATCCAAGGACTTAAATTAAAATTAGTGAACGGATATATAATATATGTATTTAATTCATGAATAATAAGTGTATAATCAATATATAATCTATGTATATCAAAAAAGGAAAGTAAACAATGAATTCAATTGATTATTGTGTCATTATCTTTTTTTGTTTGTTTTTTCTTTCTTTTAGGGCACGATACGTATAGAATTCTTCGCTATCGTAAAGTGTTGAGTCCCTATTTCATAATCAATTTTTTTATATGCAAAAGATAGACAATTCAATAAGAGCTAGCCAACAACAAAACTATTTGAAATGTTTAGAGAAGATTTGAGTTGGTTGAGATTCAAGAAAACACGTGGAGGAAGATGAACAGATGCAATGTATAAATACTGTATAAACATAATATATGAACATATATACATCTATGATACATAGTTATGCATCATATATACATAATAATACATTATTGATACATTACATATACATACGACCATTTTAGTTGGATGCACAGTTACATAAGAGCCCCTCTTTTATGATCTTGGGTAGTGTCTCCTCATGAGCTATTTTGAGGCCGAGTTAGGACTAAGATAAGTTCATTTTCATGATATTAGAGTCAAATCCATTCTAATTCTTGATTCATTCAATTTCATTGGGCGTGCAGAAAGGAGCTAATTAAGAATGAGAATATCTCTCTTTATATTGATTTGAACAATCCTTGCTCTATTAACTAGTTGTAAGGGTTTAGGTAGGGCAAATTCATTTCTTATTATAATAATGCCACCAATACATAATTGGCCACACACAAATAGCAACAATGCTTTCCATAATTCTTGTTTTTTGTTTTAAATTATA